>NC_056737.1:613524294-613661794 GCF_019279795.1 Protopterus annectens | reverse complement strand
GTAAATATCTTTTCTGAAACAAAAATAAGGCTAATTTATTTAAAATGATGACATTGTTTACATGGGCAGAAAACCCAATTGTTACTGTGAAGAAAAGGTAAATATGGTGTATTGTCATAACAAAGAACACAATTATTATTAAAACAGTGTGAATTTCTTTATCGTAATAATCTGCATCAGTATTCATTTAAAACAGTGTGGATCTCTTTATCTTAATAATCCGCATCAGCATTCATTTTCTTACATGAACACTGGTACTGCCCTCTCATTCTGTCACCAGTTGCCATTGGCATCACCTGACAGCTTGAGCCCAGGACAGATTCCCCTTCATCTTGCCCAAGGGACAGTTCTGCTATATTAGTGTTTGTGTTGTGCATTGACCAGAAATGCTTTGATGCTGTACTATAGTCTGTTTTTTTTTCACCTGTACTGTATACTTTTTTTTTAGGCGACTGAGGGGAATTCCTGGCAGAGGGCATTAAATTAACCATTGTGGTATATAGTATTATATTTATTTTGTTTTTTGGGTTTGTCCGACTGCGTTTAGTCAAAAAAAAAAAAAAAAATTTTTCAGCAGAGGCCTAAGGAGAAAAGCTCCAACATATCATAAACATTTTTATACAGACATTCAGTAATGTATATGAACAGATATTAAGTAATATATGTTAACAATTACACGTACATTTCATAATTAGATTATATTTGTATAAATGACGTGATTAGTGCTTAAAAAATTCAAGTAATGGAGGTGAGGGAAGGGCCTATGTAAGGCAGAAAGTATTCACATTGTAGTTAAGGGTGGGAGTTTAATCAGGTTCAGAGGTAATTTTATATATATATATATATATATATATATATATATATATATATATATATATATGTATATGTATATGGGTCTCGTACTATTGAGCGAAAGCTCAAATAACCAAAACCAAAACTAGTGAGCACACTTTAGCGAAACTGCGTTTTCACCGAAAATGCACTTTTGCTAAAGTGAGCGCAAGGAAATTAAAATAATGATAGAATGGCTTTTGCTGAGGTTGCGGTACAGTGGGGATAAGGGAATATTCCCTTCTCCCCACTGTAATGCGATATTGGAATGAGAATATAAAAGTGTGGGGGGGGTGCAGCCCGTGTTTAAGGGGGGGTTGTCTTTTTTTTCAGACTTTTGAGAAAATGCTTTTTCGGTGGAAAAGCACTTTTGCGAAAGTGTGCTTGGTAGTTTTGGATGCGATTATTTGAGCTTTCGGTCAATAGTACCAGATCCATATATATATATATATATATATATATATATATATATATATATATATAGATATATATAGATATATATATATATATATTTATAATACACTTACACACACACCTACCTTTATTGAATTATCACTTGACATAGATTGCTATATATCATATAACCTAAGGAACATTACATAAATTATTATTTCTGCCTTTTTTTTTAACAAGAAACATCTTTATTAAACCATCACTTATGCCATAGGAAATCTTACATTTATATAAATGAAAACAAGCCACACCAACACAATCCTAGTTGCAAACATTTTACATCACAAACCATACTGACACACTCCTAGTTGGAAACATTATACATCACTTATAATCTACCCAATCATTTTAAGTCAAGCATTACATATCTCATTTAAGTCCTGCCTTATTTTAAACCTCATTCCTTTCCTGTATATTTCTCCCACAATTCCCATTTTTCCTACGTAGTTTTCTCTTACCCTTTCTAAAGATCTCAGTTCCAGTTGTTTTATCTCTCTTAATATAGTCACTACGTCTCGTACAGTTGGTTTAGATTTTGATTTCCATTTTCTAGAAATTGCTTTTTTGGCAGCCACCATAATTAGACACAGCAATGCCTTACCATCACTAGGCAGTTCCGATTCTGTATCATAGCTCAAAAGAATCATCTGCCTAGTCACACCAGTCTGTCCACCCAGCATCTCCGATAGTGCATCCCACAGGGAATCCTTAAAGTCTGCCAACTCACCGCTCTCCCAAAAAATATGTTCCCAATTATCTCTTTCTTTCCCATCACACCTTCAGCATTTACAGTCTACCTGAGGAAAACTTCTCATGACTCTACGTGGAATATAAAGATATAGATGTAAACATTTCCAAGCAAAAAGCCTAAATTTTCTAGATTTCGTTGCATATTTTGCAGACATACATATGCCCTCCCATTGTTTCTTTGTGAATTTTTTATCCAGTCTCTCTTCCCAATCTTTTCTGACCTCCTCTGACTGATTCTTATAATTATCATGCAATATTTTATATGCTCTACTAATTATTCATTTTTAATTGTAGTTTCTGTTCTAGATTCTATTAAAAACCGTACCAGTGCTGATCTTTCATTTAAGACTCCTCCTATTTCTTTCTCTTGGCCTATACTCTGATATCAATCCTTGATAGGGAAGGCAGTCTGTAACTTGCAGTCCAAATATAATTATTGGCCTCTTCCCATTCCATCATCTTTCCATCTCAAGTTATTTGCTCCCAATATGGTGGTTTCTTTACCAGTTTTCTCCAATAAATTCATGCCCCCCTCTTGCATATTGTCTATATCCCTAATTGCAGTCATCCCTATCAGCAGAATCTCCTTTCTCCATTCCTGCGTGGGCTTAGTTCTTGGGATACTTTCAGCTACTTTATGGATATAATATTCTGTATGATAATTGTTATTCTCCTTAAAGGCCTGCATCCAAAATCCCAGTCTTTCCTTTTTCTTGAACCCCCCCCCCCAATTTCATCATTATTCCTTTCCACTTTGAATTATAGTTTTCTACTTCTGCTATGTATAGGAGTCTCAACTGTGTACCTTTGAAATACCCCTTCCAATGGGTAATTCCAGTCCGCCCTGTTCTATTGGAAGAATCAGCTTATCCCACTTAATTCTTGCTGTTTTCCCCTCCCAGATAAAGTCCTTCAGGTCTTTATTAACTGCTATCCACAACTTCTCATCTGGTTGATAAAAATATGCCTGACCTGTGTATAAGACTAATGTGACTAAAAGCATTTTAACTGCTTGTGTCTTACTATCCATATCCATTTAACAAACTTTCATTTTCTCAGATTTTTTATTATCTTTTGGTTAGTCTCTTCCCACATATCCTTAGCTGCCACACCAGAATCATTTTAATCTGTACTCCTAAATACTTCTTTTTATCACGTCCCCCATAAGTATGGATATTGCTGAACCTGTTCATGTGTGGGGTACATAATTTACCATTATTTCCTTTGTTTTTTAGCTTCACTAATTTTGTATCCCGAAAAGATTTGAAACTGTCTCAAAATGTTCAACAGCACTGTAATGTCTCTTTCTAGTTTTGTCAGGTATAAATATAATATCATTTGCAAATAGAGCCAGCTTTTCTTGACTACCTTACCAATTATATCCTTGAATTTATGAGTCCCTTATTTTTGCCAGTGATTTTAAAAATAATGCAAATAACAAATACATCACAATTTTTGTTTCATCTCCTCCTGTCCCAGCAGTTCGTAATTGAACCTTATCTACCTCTACTCTCTTGGCATATTTAATTCTTCCATAAACATTTCGATTTGTATCTTTTCTTGATTTCCATATTACTCCGCTTTATACAGACTTTCATAAAATTTCCAAAATATTCCCAATTACCTCTACAGGATTTCTTTTTACTTTCCTTGTTGTAATAGGCTCCCTAAGCTTGGCGACAGCCCTTTCTACTTTCTGTGTCTGAGTCATTGGTCTAAAAGTTTTTATGCTGTAATGTTATTGTCAAAAAACAGTTGCTTAACATCAGTCTTTTAAACTGGCGTATATTATTGAGGTAATCCCTTATTTTATGCTTGGCATTCTGCAGTTGATTATCTTTTTGTTCTGTGATATTTCCCCTATTCTACAATACTTTAACATTTGTCAAGTCCCTCTAAGTAATTCTTGTTACTTTTTAACCATAGCTTCTTTTATTTTATTTCCACCCTATTTTTAAACTCCACCTTAATTTTATCCCATTCCCTAGCTATATTTTCAGAAGTAATTTCTATCTGTCAAATAGCTCCTGAATAATCTCCACTACCCATTCTTTAAATTCCACTGTTTTCAAAAGATTGGTGGGAAAGCTCTAGTGTCTCATTTTTATGTCACTACCCTAGGTTTTATTTTAGTTGTTAATGGTGCATGATCTGAGATAGTTATTGGGTGCAAATCAAGACTTTCAGTTAAATACACATGTTCCTGTGAAATGTAAATTCTGTCTAGCCTAGCCCAGTTTTTACGTCTTGGGGAATAATAATATGTAAATTTACTCCTTTGTTATACATTCCCTTCTGGGTCCCCAGACACATCTTCACTGCTGAAAATCAAATTCCAGTCCCCACCTATAAGTAATATTGTTTGCTGAAAACTGATTATTTCTCCCAGAATGTTCTTAAGCTCCATTGTAGCAGCTTTAGGTGGAATATAAATATATGCCAATGTAATCTTCCTCCCTTGCCAGTAGTCCCTTAGCACTACAAATCTGCCATCATCATCTTTTTTATCCTCTTTTATCACTATTGGAACTCCTCTTGTCATTAATGTAAGTACTCTTCTTTTCCTTTGTCCAAGATATTCCACTGAATGACCATCCTGAAAATGTTTCTTTATCAAATTCACATGTTCTTTCCAAGTGTGTCTCCTGTAACATAGCTATTTGCACTCTACATGTTTTAATATAGTTCACTATTCCTTCTTTTTTGTATTTATCTATGAGACCATTGACATTTAAAGACCTTATAGAAAGCATCATTGTATTAAAACATTATTGTTCCCACCTTTTATGTATAACACCTTTTTTGTTAAATGTCTAGTTCCAGCTTTTGTGTTACATGCATACACTGTTTGGCAGGTTGAACCTATATATAGTTGTTTCTTGTCATATCCATTTGAGCCTATGTCATATCTTACAAACTTTTTGTTTTATTGAAAGCCCTCAAAAAATACACCCTAAAACTTACTAGTTTAATACTCGCACACAAAACTATGTACATCTTCAAATATTGAAGTTCTACCTATCTAAAAGGAAGAAATATCCCATATTGAGAGCCACACTCATAGGCTTGAGTTAAACTAAAAGAAATGATGTTATGTGATCCTATCTCGCCTACATTCTGACTGATGGGTTCGGAGCCGATCCCTCGGCTCCGACTCGGCACGCTTATGCTATAGAGCGAGGCCTCTAATTGGCTGAGCTATCTTTATCCCAGGATGCACCACCACTAATCCCCCAGATCTCGTTTGCCGCTTACAGAGCTTGGACGTGGTCTCAACATTGGCTGGGCTAAGTACTATATTTATAGTCTCCTTTCCTGTCATTAGTTCACTCATTTCAACCCAAAAGCTGTTTTAACGGCTATTTTTTGTGTATGAGTGTGTTTCTTGTTCTTTCATTGAGTTTTGATTAATTTTTCCTGTCAGAGAAGGTTCCGTTTAAGTTAGAGGGGCCTTCCCCTGTACTAGCTACTTTAGTGGTTGTGTGTGGGTCAAGTACCCGTTTGAGTTAGAGGGTCTTGACCCTCCTTGTTTTCCTTTTCCTTTCTTACTGTTCTTGTAAAAAAAAAAGAGAGAGAGAAAGTTCTTTGGTTAATATTTTTTTCAGAGTTGGTGTTTTTGTGTATATAAACGCTTAATCTACTGTTGTGCTATATTTTTTCTACATTATGTCTAAAGAACATAAACCCTCTGGGTTTAAGAAGTGCACGAGGTGTGGGTTCAAAATGTCCATAACGGACGACCACTCCTCGTGCGTCTATTGCCTTGGCGCCAAACATCTACAGGAATCGTGCAGTGTATGCCATGCGTTTTCCTCCAGAGTCCTCCAGGAGAGGAAGAACAAATTAATCCATAAAGGATTAATTAAGCCTTCCTTTGAGGAGGCTTTGTCTTCCTCTCCTTCTCCTTCCAAAAGAGCGCCGGCTCCGACCAGTCAGTCGGATCCGACGGCTAAGAAGACTAGGCAGACTTCTCCATCGGCTCCACGGACTTCGGAGCCAAGGTCGGAATGGTCTGCCTTGATGCCTCCAGCCTCGACCCCTCTGGTTTCGGAGCCGAGGTCTGGGGCATCGAGAGGCGGGTCACCCTCATCGGCTCCACTGATATTGGAGCCGATAAGGGTCATCGGCTGAGACACTTCCCCTCGGAGCGAAGTCTTTATCGGCACCGAGGAAATTTCTTGAAGGTTTCCTCGAGCCGATAATTGTTGAGTCCTTTCGGAGCCAGTCCCCGAGCCCTTCGGAGCCGATGGAGAAATCGGTTCGGGCCCGATCGGTATCCTCGAAATCTTCTAGGATGTCTGCTTCGACATCGACAGGGTGCTCCTTCGACTCTTCCAGTCTCCGGTGTTCCAAAGATGGTTTCGGCTCCAGCCCATTTGACTTCAGAGCCGATGGTCCACTCCTTACTGTACTTCCTCCTCCAACAGCTTCGGCACCGTTGGAGCAGGTGTTGGTGGAACCAGTGGAGGTGTTAGGGTCAGGCCTGACCCTTGCTCCGACTCCGGCTCCTGGGTCGGAGTTCAGTGCACGGACTTCTTCCTTCGGCCCTGGGGGGGAGGCTTCGGGATTGATACCTTTGGTCCCAAGTCTCCCTCTTGGTGCGTCGGCGGCGGGAGTACCGTCCACTGTCATGGCCACGGAGGGGGGACCTTCCCAGGATTCTGGTGGTCCCGCCTTCAGGGCTATGAGGAGTGCTCTAGCCAAATCTTCATTGGCTACCTCCACAGTTTCCCCAGCTCCTTCCCTACATTTGGAGACTGGGTCATTGGCAGTTCCCCTGTTCGCAGACAGCGGAGCCCCTGGGCCTCAGGTTACGCCCGCTGGGGTTTCTCCCTCCTGGAGGTCCTTCTGAAGCCTCTTCGAAGAACCTCCCAGGAAAAACGTGCAAGAGGAAGCACGTTGACTCCCTGACGAGTCTTTGACATCTGACACCGATCTCGATGATGCAGAGGGGTCCCCCAAGTCGTCCTCGGATGATGTCTCCTTTGCAGACATCCTGGAAGCCCTAAAACAACGAGGTGGCTGGCAGTCCAAACCTCCCTCTGCTGATGAGTTGGTGTTCCTGAAGGCCTTCGGGGCTCAGCCCTCCGCCTCCTGGGTGTCTCCGCTTTTCGACGAGCTCTTGGATTTGATCTGTCGAAGGGCGTGGGAACACCTGGACTCTGTGGAACTGGTGCCCGCGTACAAACAAATTTCTTTTGGCCCCAGATAGAGAGTTCCTTACGAAAGGTGTGGCTGTGGATGCTGTGGTGGCATCTGCTACGCAGCAGGATGTAGCAGAGGCTTCTACGTCCGTCCATCCTCCTAATAAGGAGTCTAGGAGCATGGATTGGTGCAGCAAGCACCCTTAGTTCAGCGGCCTTTACTCTGAGGTCTTTGAACTACCTGACGACTTTACAAGATTCCAGAGGGATCTGATTAAGGAGCTATCCGATACCCTCTTAGGTAACCTGCCTGAGGAGCTGGCCCAGACGGTTGGATCTCAGCTGGCTACAATGTCATCCATTTCAAACTCGTCCATGAGGCTCATTTTCAGATGGCCGAGGGCAGTAGAGCGGCAGGTACAGGCATTGCTCACGGAGACAAGCCTGGCTCCTCCTGTGTCATTTCGCATGGAGGCCTTCAAGTCTTCATTCAGCCGGCCCCTTTGATGGGTCCTCCTGTTTGGGCCCAAGGTGAAAGACACACTTACCCGCTGTGAACAGGAGGGTAAGACTCTGACTGCCGAGGGCACGATTTTCCACTCCCTTTCGGCCTTATCCCAAGGCTAAAAGAGGAGGGAAGATGTGGTTCAAGATCGCAGAAGTCTTACCCCTTCAGCAGGAAGGTTCCCCTCCAGAGGCAGAGGAGGGGAAATTCATCAGGAAGACGCCGTCCCAGAGGCGGCAGAGGCCCCCGCAACACTGGAGACCGCATGAGTCCTTTCGTGGCTCTTCAGCTTTTCATAGTCCCTGAGGGATTGCCCGACTGTGCTGCTCGAGCCAGTCGGGGTCGTTTCAAGCACCTAAAGGCCTGGGAAGGGATCACTCAGGACCGATGGGTGCTTCAATTATCGCCGGAGGTTACTCCATCCCACTCTGTTGTCCCCCCCCTCAGTCCAAAAGAATCCCCGACCCGCCACCCAGTCAACGGGATACCGCAGCCATAGAAATTTCAAAACTGCTGCAAAAGGAGCCATCCAACGGTCCCCGCAGACCAGATCGGATTAGGGACTTACTCAAGATTCTTTTGGTGCCAAAAAGACCGGGGACTTGAGGCCCATTTTGGACCTAAGCAACCTAAACCGTTCAGTCAAGAAGTCCAAGTTCCAAGTTCTGAATGATCACTTTACAAACCATTCTCCCATTGTTGGAGAAAGGTGTTTGGATGTGCTCCATAGACCTCAAGGACGCCAGATACCATATCAAAATACATCAAACGTCCAGGAGACACTTGCGCTTCAGCCTAGGAGGCAGTCATTTTCAGTTCCGTGCACTGCCCTTTGGTCTCACCACAGCCCCCAGGGTGTTCGCCAAATGCTTGGCAGTAGTGACTGCTCACTTGAGGAGTATAGGATTCCAGGTGTTTCCGTATCTAGACGACTGGCTTCTAACTGCCACCTCCAAGCATCTACTTCTACGGAGCCTGCAAGCCACAACATCACTGGGCAATTCCCTCGGAATCACCTTCAATTGGCCAAAGTCTGTGTTACGGCCATCTCAAAGAATAAGATTCATAGGGGCAGAGATAGATTCAAACCAGATGCGGGTCTATCTACCTGCAGACAGAATTCAGATCATACAAAATCAGGTTCGAGCCTTACTCCTCAGGTCCAAAGCCCCAGCCAGAATGGTCATGCAGCTATTGGGTTCGATGTCTGCCACAGTTCTGCTAGTTCCCTTGGCAAGGTTACACATGAGAATCCTCCAGTGGCCCTTTCAGGAACTCCCTCTCAATCATCTAATATGGATCACAGAATCTTGCAGACGGGACCTTCGCTGGTGGCTAGAGTCCTCCAATTTGGATCAGGGACGACCCTTTGTTCTTCCCCCTCTGGCGGCCACTTTGACCACGGACGCCTCCCAGACGGGGTGGGGGGGGGGCATTCCCTGGGCAGGTCAGTCCAGGGCAAATGGCATCCGGAGGAGACCCCTCTCCACATCAACATTCTAGAAATGAGGGCAGTACTCCTGTCCCTCCAAGCCCTTCACAATTACCACCCTCAGGGCGTAATTGCTATTCACTCAGACAACATGTCAGTTGTCTGGTACCTGAACAAACAGGGAGGGACCAGATCCTATCCTCTTTGCAGGGAAGCGATGAGAGTCTGGGACTGGGCAGTCTCGACCAATCGCTTCCTAGTGGCTACTCACATACCGGGCAAGTCCAATGTCATAGCCGACAGGTTGAGCAGAACCATCCTCTCCTCACGAATGGTCTCTGAATATGACTACGACAAGGCAGATTTTCAGCGAATGGGGAGTTCCGTGCTGCGACCTCTTTGCGACTCCTCTGAATGCGAAGTGCAAAGATTTTTTCTCCCTAACCCCGGCTCCGGGGAAGAGCCCTATGGACACGTTAGTCCATCCTTGGCCCACCGGCCTGCTTTATGCCTTCCCTCCAGTTCCTCTCCTACCCAGGGTAATTCAAAAGGCATCTCTCTTAGGGAGCAAGATGATCTCAATTGCTCCTTATTGGCCTCGTCAAGTCTGGTTTCCTATCTTCGAAACATGCTCTGAAGGTCCATGGTTCCTGGACCAGGTCCCAGACCTACTGATTCATCATTCGGGACTACTACACCAGTCCCTACACACATTAAAATTGACGGCCTGGCTCCTCCTCTTCCGACCATAGTCAGGAGACATGCACTGGACCCAGATGTGGTGCACATATTGTCTTCAGCCCACAAGTCTACTACGAAGAAACTGTATTCTAGCAAATGGAAAAGGTTTGCTATCTGGGCTCAACTCCGGCCTGGACCCCATTTCTACTCCATGGCAGAAGTACTCAAATTCCTGACCTCTCTTTTCAACCAAGGCTCTTCTGTTTCTACCATCAAAGTACAATTGGCAGCGATTTCTAATTTTCATGAATCCATAGACCCACCTTTAATGAGCAACAGGTTGTGTAAGACCTTCTTGAAAGGTGCTGCTCTATTAAGACCTCCGATTTCTCATCCTGCACCTCCATGGGATCTCGATATAGTATTACGTGCCTTGACTTCTTTCCCTTTGAACCGGCAGCTACCTGTGATCTGAAGTTTCTATCATGGAAGACAGCCTTTCTAGTGGCAATTACTTCAGCCAGAAGGGTTTCAGAACTTCAAGCTTTGTCAGTGAAACCCCGCACTTGGTTTTTCATACAGACAGGGTATCCCTCAGACCAAATCCTTCTTTTGTTCCTAAAGTCTGTTCTACTTTATGCTTGCAACAGTCGTTAGAGCTCCCAGTTTTTCCCAAAATACTCCAATAAAGCGGAGTTTATTTTCCACACACTAGATGTCCACAGGCAGTTACGTTTTATTTGGATAGGACCAAACAATCAAGGAAGACAGATCAGTTGTTTGTGTCCTTTGCAGAAAACAAATTGGGCAACCCAGTCACGAAGGTCACTATTGCCAAATGGATCAGGGACTGTATTTCTCAAGCTTATATTTATTCTAACAAAGAGCTTTCCACCTCTGTTAAGGCTCATTCTACAAGGGCTATGGCTACTTCGGTAGCATTTCATTCTAAGCTTGCTATTGGTGACATTTGTGCTGCGGCTACATGGTCTTCCCACACCTTCATTTCTCACTACAAATTAGATGTGGCATCTAGAGGGCGAGCTTCATTTGGTTCCACAGTGCTCAGGAGTGTTTTCCAATGAGCCACCCAGGATTTAGGCGCTAGGGACGCTGTCCCCTCAGTCAGAATGTAGGCGAGATAGGATCACATAACATCTTTTAGTTATGTACTCACCATAACTTCAGATGTTTGGGATCCATCTCGCCTACATTCCTAATAACCCACCCTCCTTCCCCCTTCCTTGGAGATCAGAGGATATCAGAAGGTCCGAATCCTGTTGTTTTCATCTTGAAACATCTAACAATGTTATATAAACAAGCTGTGCATGTGTGCATGAATGCAGTCAAACAAGATCTGGGGGATGAGTGGTGGTGCATCCTGGGATAAAGATAGCTCAGCCAATTAGAGGCCTCGCTCTATAGCATAAGCGTGCCGAGTCGGAGCCGAGGGATTGGCTCCGAACCCATCAGTCAGAATGTAGGCGAGATGGATCCCAAACATCTGAAGTTATGGTGAGTACATAACTAAAAGTTATCCATGCTAAGACGCATGGTGCATCCTGTGCTTCTACTAAGTGCTAACTGGTTTTGTCTTATCCTTATAGTGCTCTTAGCTGGGAAAATCCCTGAATGCTTCAGAGAACAATATCTCCTAGCCAGTGTCTCTTTTCTTTTCACCCACAGTCACTCTCCACCAGACTGTAACCAGTTTCTCTTTATCAGAGTGTCTCCATGGAGACATGAGAACAAACAGCCAATTTCTCATTATCTGATTGTCCATGGAGACATGAGAACCAACAAGTTGATCTCTGTTTACTAGATTGTTTCCATGGAGAAGTGAGTCCCAGATACAGAATTGCTACCAAGCATACATTCATTTGCTAGAAAAAAGCCTCGTAAAATTCAATATTCTTTTTCATTTACTTTCTCTTAAAACTTGTTACTAAATCAATCTAAGGTCCTTAATTCAGTCATTCCCCCACACAAGAATGAGGAAAAGGCACATTCATTTTTCTTTTGTCATGCTCTTTTTTTCATAATTTTTTCACATTGCAGTGCCTACATTTCTTAAAACTGAACAAGAAGAAAGAGAAGGGAGAAAGAAAGGAAAAAAGAGCAGCAGCACCTATTTATAATCCCCATTACTCTTAAAAATAACTGAAAAAACTTACTTTATAGCATGTAAATAAAACTATACACCACAAAAATAGTACTTTCAAGAAAAAAATGTTGTCTTTACTTACAGTTAACTTTTCTCCTCTTTCTTCCTCTCCCCAAAGCGTTTTCCCAACATGAAGTAGAGCATATACTTTGAAGTCCCCCCATAAGTGCACAAAATCTGAAAAAAAATCTGTATTTCCAGATGTTTTTGTTCTGACATATTTCCCAAATATAATTATTGCATTGTAATCCAACATTAAGTTACTGGTTTTATTACTGTTCATCTCCATCTCCCAAATCCTGTTTCTGCTTAATTTCCAACATACTCTTGATTCTTCTAGCCAACTCTTGTGCTCCCATCTTTCTGTCCATCATTTTCTGTTGAAACATTGGGAAAGGTTTCACAGGTACAGTCTCTCTGTGGTCTTTATTACCAGAAGAACAAGAAGCAGAATCTCATTCTGTTTCACAGCTTACTTTTTGTTGGACATACTTTTGTATTTCCTCCTTAGCATGCATTTCATCAAAAAATGATTTTGTCCCTCCAAAGAACAATACCTTGAAGACAGCTGGGTACAATAGCTTGAGTCTTGCATTTGTGTCTTGACATTCCCTGAACAGTGGAATGAATTTACTCCTCTTCTACCTGGTGTACAATGAGTAATCATTCTCCACAAACATTCTGCTGTCTCCCACTTTTAGTATTTTGTCCTTCTGCCACAGTTTAGTCAAAATAATCTCCTCCTGCTATTAGGATTGCATCTTTACCATAAAGGTATGGGTTGCTAACCAGGTTTGGAGCATACACATGATGTGCTCTTCTAACAACTTCCGCTGTGGAGTACCAATCCAGTTGCTTATTTGTGCTTTCATAAAATTAAATGCAGTCTGTTTTTTCAGCTTCTCTGGTATAGCTGAAAATCTCAGGTTTTCCCTACATGCTCTGTCTTCTAATTCTATTATTTTTTGAAACATCTCTTCCTGAGCAGTCTCATGTTCATCCAGCCTTTTCTTCATTTCATCCTCTGAGTTTTGCAGCTTTATCACCTCATCTGATTATCTGTTTAAAGCTTATCCCATTTTTCCAGCCTTTTGTTGTTTGTGTTGATGTACTCTATCAGTTTTTCATTTATTTTAATGAAGTCTTTGTGCAGTTGTCTTATATCTTCCTGTAGGCTACTGGAAGTCATTTCTGGAGGTTGCATTCCTTTTTGCTGAACAGCTGCAGAACTTTCCCCATTTGGTGTTTCTTCCTCACCTTTTCTAGCTGATTTTTTTCCAGGTGCTCTGTATTCCTTTTTTCTTGGCATCCAGGCAGTATATTTACTAGCTAGTTAGTGAAATTTACCCATAAACACAAAAGTCTGCTGGCATTCTCAGTTGAGATTTTGTTTTCACACTGGGAGAGCTAGAGTCAAGCGGTTACTTAGTGTGCAGCCATCTTGGAAGTCTTGTATTAAGTTAAGTGCTGGGTAAATTTCTTGTTTATAGAGAGGTCTGTGTATTGTAGTTAGCTGATGTGGTAGTTCTAAACAGTTTAATTCTCTGAGGGCTAGGGAATAGTTCTCTTACAGTTTACTGTAAATTTGGCTATTTTATTATAACATTGCTCAAGTTTGGGGAGTTGTAAGACTTGAAGGTTAGTGATGATTGGGCCACAGCTATATGTCTTATGGCCATGTCATTGAAGTGGGTTTTTACTCTGTGTAATGTACCTAGTTTTTGGTGCATTTTTTAAACGTGTGATACATGGTTGAATTTCAACTGGTCATCTATGGTAACACCCAGTAATTGTGTGTTATTTACTTGTTCTATCATGGTGTTCTTGTTGGAGATGATAGTGAATAGTGTTGGTTTTGTACAGAAGTGTTATGGGGTGAAGAGCAGTAATTTAATTTGTTTAGGGCTTAGAAGTAGTTGCCAATTATTTAGCCATGTGCCTCTCAATAAGAAGGATTGTTGTGTAATGTGTTTGAATTTAGAGAGCGGTTTGGCAGAGCAGATCAGAGTCTATTGGAAAACTAACATTAAGTTTAGAACAAGTTTTATCAGTTTGCTGTCAGGGTTCAGGACATTAAGTGAGTGTAATGATACCTAACCACTGTATCCTAGTGAAAGTGATAGTGATGTTCATGCTTGGGTGAGAATTGGATGAAAAGACAAACTGTTATGAGGATCGGAATTAACAGCAAAATGATAAAAAATTTGTTTTATGATGATTTTAGCTGAGAGTGTATTTTCTCTGGTAAAGTAAAACATATCTTTTTGAAACATGGAAGAGAGCATAGCAGCCTCACAGACCTTGTTATGTTATGGGAGTATTGGCAAGCTAAATTCTGACATAACTAGCCAAGAAGTAGCTAAGCATGGGTCACAGAGAGCTTCAATTTTGAGCTCTTTCATTCCTCAAGGCAGCCCCCCACCAAACCATACATATATACAGGCACCCCACGTCACAGTTCCCATTTGGCTGTACTGTAGTCTGTTTAGAGCAGCATCCTCTTGGCAGACCAGCACCACCACAGTTATGCACACACAGCCGCAAGTCAGTTCCCTCCCATCAGTGGTATTGCTATGATCAGTCCATCAGTGTGGCTATGCTAGAGTTTATTTTGAGCTCTTGTTTCTCAAAGCAACCCCTTTCTCAACACAATTGCAGACAAATCATGGTTATGATGTAGTAGCCTGTAAGTTACACTTTCTTCCTTCCTTTCCACTGCTTAACTTACCATGACCCATACATTTTGCAGCATCACTGTGGGTATATATAATGGTGTATAGTTTAAGGTGTCTGTCAGTTTGACAACCCCTCCCCCAGTGTCATGCACAAGTAGCTCATAAGTCTCAGTTCTCCCCCATTGTTAGTATTACCATGGCTAGTATATTCTGCTTCATCTAGTTTTGAACTCTCATTTACCTATTGGAAAGGAAATGGCTATCATAAGCTAATAATAATGTACATCAGCACATGGAATATCTTAAGTAGCATCTGTCTCTGGATCATGGTGAATATCTACCTAGCAAGCCATACTCTAGAAGAATCTTTCTTGCCTAACAATAAACTTCACAGTAATACTGTATTCTGAGAGTATTGTTTGAATCTTTACAAGAAATATCTGTTTATGATACTGAATGACATGCATGATAATTCCAATATTATTGCTAAAATCAAATATCAAAACATAATAGTGTTTTGCAAGATATAAGAAAGAAAGACAGAGACAAATAAGAGAATCTTAACACATTTTCATAGACTCACTTACTATATTCCAACCTTTTGTGAAAAAGGCTAACAGCAGGATCTGTTTTTCAAGAATGTTTTTGAATGTAGTGGGAGGTTTTCAGACTCTGCCTATATTAGACTTTGTGCCGGATGAATGGAGGAAAACAACCTTTATTTCCTTGCACAAAGGTGGACAGTCAACGGACCTAGGTAATTACGGGCCCAGAAGTCTGACCCTCTCTCATCTGTAAGGCTGTGGAAAGGATCACTATGAAATTAATGAATAAGGACATAGGTAACATACAGACTCTTGAGCCAAACCACTTTGGATTCATCAAGGACAGATCCTGCCTAGTTAACCTCATCAACTTCTTCAATAAGGTTACTGAAGCAATGCATGAGGGCAAGTCAGTACACACTACAGTTCTAGACCTTGCAATGGCATTCAACACCTCAAAAGCATAGCTAGGGTGAGGTGAAGGGATCAGTCATTCCGGGAGCAAAGTGTTAGGGGGTTCAATCAGCATATACTAATCAGTTTCTAGTGCAGTACTGGCTTTCTGAAATTTTTGCTCCTCTGAGTTGAGCATATATTTGTAAAAACAGACTTTACTTTAAAGAAAAGTGGTAAGCCATGAACTCTCATTTGAGGAACATAACTAGGGAAGAAAAGAGCTGGTTTGCTCCTTAAGTGTAAAGAGCATCAGATTGTGGAAGAGACCTCTTTTCTTTTCTTTTTTCTTTATATTCAGGAGCAAAACAAGAAAAAAGGGTGATTGGGGTACTAGCCTGGATGCCAAAATATCCAGCTTTAGATGAGCTCTAAATGTAAATCCCTATGTAGGTCTTTGGATAGCAAAATAAGTCACAAATAGAGCCCTGGAAAATAAGATGGGTGTCTCTTTCTGCTCTAAAGGACCTCTTACTAGCAGTGTACCCAAGGGTTTCGACCTTGGGCCACTCTTATTTGGCATTTACTTCTCAGAGGTCAAAGCAAATGTTCAGTGTTTATGGTTGGCCAAGTTTGTAGATGACTGTAAATTTAGTGCCATCATAAACTCCCTAGAGGACCCCAGAGTCTACCTGGAGTGTTTTTTCCAAACAACTAGCTGGTGTCAAAATCATGGGTTAAAACTAAATGCCAAGAAATGCATAATCATATCCTTCAGCAAGTATGACTTCCCTTGTAACTATCATATTGACAACACACCCCAAGGGTTGATTTTGGTGTCCTGGATCTTGAAACCTTTGTTGACAATGAACAGTTCTTTGATCAACACATATTCACTATTGAAAGGAAGCTCTTTTTCATCACGTATGGCACATAGGTTTAAGGCAGTGAGCTGTAGTTCCTGTGGTGCAGTTTTGTCACTTAACCACGCATTGCTCCTGGGTCACCTCTGAAAAGGGACTGTGTGTCCAGTGGGCCTACTGGGTTAACAAATAGCTGCTAGTATTATTATTATTATTATTTCCAAATATTTGGCATCCGGGTCCAGGTTTGATCATTGACTGTGTTCCCCTGTTTGTACCTGTCTAAACACTTACCACAACTGAAGCAACTCCAGTGCTTTCTCACTAAAAAAAAAAAAAAAACAAATCAAGGTATTAAATCACAAAATATATACAAAATGTCTCAAAGCCTTGGCCCTTTTCTCAGTATCATACAGGCTACTAAGACGTAACTTCTGCCTCACATATAGAACCTCAACAGACCCTATCCTGTCAGACTTTTTAAACATTTCCAAGTCTAGTGGTAGCATGGACATCCACTTGAGGGATCACAGCCTGTTTTGCAATGTAAGTAGAACATGGGGGTTAGTTATGTATCACAGAGAATTCCACTTCTTGGAACAGTCTTCCGCTTCACATAACGTAGCATACTTCTGTTACTCTATTCAAATGAAATTTGGATGATAGGATTGGTAACCACAAATTCACCCCAAATTCACACCTGTGTCCCTCATGGATAGGGGCAACAAGTAAATGCCCCAGAATATCCATCCTCTGCCCACTTCTGGGTTATTTGCACACAAAATAAGAGCTAGAAACTACCATGGGGTGAAAGGCTAGGATTTTTAGGATCTTCAGAGAACAATAGCCTAGTAAGTACCTATGAGTCTAATAGCAGAATTGTAAATATATACAGATACTAATACAACTTCAGGCCCAGAATAAACCATAATATTTAAATACATTTCTGTCATACTAGTGGTCATTTTCTAACACTGTATTTGCCTGGACAGCAAATGTGAGCACATCAGTAGTTTAATGCAATGAGCTCTACTCAAGGAAAAGTAGTTCTCTTTGAGTCAAGAGACACACTACAGATGCCTCAGTCTGTACTTTTCCAGAGAAACTCATCTTACATGTAGTACATTCTCTGTCTTCAGAGAATGGAAGTGTAAATAATGTTTTCCACTGAAAATGGAAGATGCTTTTTAATTTTTTTTCATCATACGAGTCCATTGTATTTATCATAGTTCACTGCAGTCACCCTAATTAAAATTGTTAAGCTTTACTGGTCAGCATACCAGAGCTTGAATCTGAGTTGTAGTAAGTGTCAGTGTTTCCATATGTATGTTTATCCAACTCAGAACCTCATCATTTACCTTCACGAAGTTTGCTGCCTATTAATGAAGGGTCATAAGGCCTTTTCCCAAACCAGTTATTAACACTGCTCTTCTTAAAAACTCCTAGTGTATCAGCTTTTTTAATTCATAAAGGAGAAGAGTTCCTTATCATGCCAGTTACAAAATGAAACTAACTTGTCTTCATTACATTTGCTGGAACTGGTATGTCAACAAGCCCATAATTTTTCCTAGTTCCAAATAAATGTTTGATTATATGAGTATTAGAACAGCTTGAGTTCATTGTCTGTTTTTCAAATAAAAGAGTAACACCTTATCACTAAAGACATAGAAAAACATGCATTAATATAAAAGAAAACAAAGCATATTAACATCACATCTGTTCTTTTTTTATTACTATCCTCAGTCCAGCAATACATAAATTGCTCAATTCCTGCCTTCCCTTAAACCTCACTCCTCCAAAACATGAATGTCCTTCCATATCACTGTTGCTGTATTCATAACTGAAGGGATCTCCTGCCAGGGATAGCCCATCTGGCCAGTATGCCAAAGCCTTTATTACTTATAGGCTCTGTACGTCAGACATCCCCACTCAAGATGGGCATAAAAATGACGTACAGATGCATATACTCAGAACTTCTTTGCTGCCAGTTCAAATGCCATCACTGAACATCAGTCTAACTGCCTTTCTTCTATGCTGGTAACTGAGCCATTTTTTCTGATAAGTGCCCTGTTGGGGTTTCTCCGTTTCTTCTCTCTTTCTTTAGTATTGGTTGGTTTCATGTCTTCCAGAAAGGGATAATATCAGCATGGATGGCAGATTTCCATAAATACCATCACGACCAGTGTTTCTTTTGTTTGGGTGCTTCCCACGACCATATGCAGTGTTCTATTGGCCAAGCTTTTGATCCAAGATACTACTTAGGCGTCTCTCCTCTTTGTCTTTAACTTGAAAACCAGTGTCTTAAGCTGTTGGCTCAAGGTGTGCTATGGGGTAGTCTTTCCATTCCTGGGGGTCAGCCATCTGCCTAGAAAAAGGCAAAAAAAAATTAGATCTGCTATGGGTGTTGTCCAGCCTCCCCCTGATATGTGTCTCAAGGCTAATGAAAGTCCAGAGGATCATCCATTGCTTGCTTCAGATTCCTCTGCTGCAATCCCTTCAGTGGCCAGCATAGATCCAACTTCAAGCACATCCTCGGAGGCTTTACAAATGTCTGCTACAGACATTGAGGGGGAACCTCAGCTGGATGATATCCAAGAGACCGAAGGGGATTTTGCAGATTTTAGTGAGGGAAGTGATCTCTACTGTGACTGAGTGTCGCCGAGGGTCTGACCTTTGAGGGTATTTCATACAGGCATCCCACAGAAGAAGAAACAGAAAACCAAGCATATCTCCCCTGCTGTTAAGGATCCTCATCAAGAATGGCAGGATTTTACTCTGGGGTTATTTAATGCTTTAATGGCTTTAAAGCCTTCTCAAGGGGTGTCTGGGCCTACTAATCCCTGGTCTTCCACTCTTCTCAAAAGGCCTAGAGAACTGGATTCCTCTGATGAGGATCAGTATTCTGTGGAAGAGTTCTTAGCCTACTCTTCTCAAATCCCTTTCCTTTTGGACTATGGTTCAGCAGAGGAGGATTCCATTAATCCAGATTCCCCTTTGGAGGAACTTTCCTTTGGGGACACTGTTACCCATATGATGGAATTCTTTAAGTGGGATTGCTCTCGCTTTTCTGATATCCAGGAAAGGTATTATTTGCTCCTTCAGATAGATTCTCCCAAACCCTCTGCTGTTCCCTTTGTTCTGGCTGCCCTCCTGTATACTTTTTCTACAGCTTCTGTGACCCCTGATTCTCAGCCCCAGGTCCCAAGGAACCTGACAGATTTTACAAGGTGCCTGATGAATGGTACATTTCTGTATAAATGCCTTCTGCTGATCATTCTTTAGTGTCTTTCTCTTCTGACAAGCCCTCTACCAAGCTGCTTCCTTCAGGCAAGGATAGCATGGCCATGGAGCGGCTGGGCAAGAAAGTTTATATTGCTGCCACTTCATCTTTTAGGGCCATTAATTACCAGACTGATATGACCAAGTATGATTTGGCTGTACTTTTTCAGGATTTTCAGGTAATTTCTGATCTTTCTGACTCTGAGGGGAAGGCTTTTGCCTTCTCCTTGTTGGGTACCACCTCTCAAGGTGCCTGGCACTCCGTTAAATGCAGTTAGGCAGCTGTTTCCTTCTGGGCTGTTGCATTTAGTTCTGTTATGAGGCCCAGTAAATCCAAAACAAGAACCCAGAGACGTACAATAAAGCTCCCAGTCAGTGAAGAAATTGCCAATCATAACAATAATAATAATCATATTAACCCAAAATATTTTCTAAAAGTCATATTTAAAAGCATGTTTGAAAGAAAATATTGAATAAATAATGCTTTTCAAAAACAAATTACTTGTTTTCCTTTTTTAAAAAGATGAAAATTATCTGTATGTTAATATGATATCTCAAAAGTCTAAGTTTGCAAAATAGAACACTTTGATTGGCCATAGTTCAATTGGAAATGGTTTAAATTTTTGGTCATTTACTTTCAGCCCACATTTGATGAAGTGACGAAACAAAAACATGTTTTGAATGTTAATTCTGGTTGTTGTTTGTCTTTTCGGCTTTTCCTGGTTAGGGGTCGCCACAGTGGATCTCCGGTCCGCTAATGATTGGCAGCAGATTTTTTATGGTGCCGAGTTACTAGCCCGATGCCCATCCTTCAGTGAAGGCACGCCCATTCACGCATGTCTTTCGGAGGCCACTCGACCACGGGGAGGACATGCAGACTCCACACAGAAGGCACTCCAGCTGTGAATCGAACAGGAGAACCTTGCTGTGAGGCAACAATGCTACGGCTGTACCACCGTGGCTTATTTGAACGTTAATGCTGGTGATTTCAATAAAACTGTGATTTTAATTGACTCTGAGGGTTTTTACGCTGTCGAAAAACACTTGGTACATTTGGCAATTTCTTCGCTGACTGGGAGCTTTATTGTGTGTCTCTGGGTTCTTGTTTTGCATTTACTGGTTTTCATTGGAGCCCTTGCATCTTTTTGTGTTCTGTTAAGAGGCATTACTTATGGCTTTGTCTTCAGGCTTTGCCTGATGAAATTAAGAACAAACTATTGGATGCTTCTTTGGATAATAAATATCTTTTTGGTGCTGCTGCTGAACTTTTCAAGTCTGTCCAGGATAAGGGCAAGGCCTTGCAGGAGTTGAAGCATATTTTTTCTTCTTATTCCAAAGTTTCGAAGCATTACCCTTCAAAATTTGCTTTTGTTCACAGTCCATCTCATCCTCCACTCAAAGGTAAAAAGGGTTCTAGACATGTGCCTCCTAATAAGTCTACTCAAACTCCTTCTTCCCAGAAACCAACTATTCAGCACAAACCGGGTTCTCTTTGACAGTTTGCTTCCCTTTCCCTTGGCCAGGTTCCTTTATCCCTCTGTCTTTCCCTTTTCCTTCCAAATTGGTTAAGAATCACAACAGACTATTGGGTTGTATCCGTTATCTGCCAGGGGAATTTCATGGTTTGGAAATCCATTCCTCCTTCTTTGGGCATCCCTCAGCCTCCTCGGGAACAGCTTCCTTTTTTCCAGAGGTGCTTTATTCTCTTTTGGTCTAGGACACCATTCAAGCTGAAGCCTGTGATCAGGTGGAGATGGGGTTTTATTCCGGAATGTTGTTGGTTTCCAGAAAAGAAGTGCACATAGAGAGCAGTTCTGGACCATTCTCAGCTCAACACTTTTCTCAAGATTCCTTCCTTTTGGATGTTGTCTCTTCACACTTTATTTACTCTTCTTCCACAGGCCTTTCTGCTCTCTTGGGATCTCAAGGATGCCAACTTTCACATCCTCATCCATCCCCTTTTAAGGAAATGTTTGTTCCTTGCATTTTCAATTCTCTGCTTTGCCTTTTGACCAGTCTACTGCCCCAAGGGTATTCACCAAATGCCTCACTCCGTTAATTGCCTTTTGCAGGATGACAAGAGTTCAGATCTTTTCTTATCTGGACGATCTGCTCATTCCAGCTTCCTTTCTGACGATCTGCTTCAGGATCTCCAGTTTATTGTTTCCTTTTTGGGAGTTGGGTTCACTATAAACTTTCAAAAATCAGTTCTGACCCCTTCTCAGGATCATGTTTTCCTTGGTTGCAGGACCCAGACTATCCCCATGCTGGTATCTCTGTCTGCCCCCAAGGCCCTGTCTCTTATTTACTTTTTCCAGTCTCTTTTTCCTCTAGAGTCAGTCATGGCCGGGGACTTTTTCAGGGTCCACGGGTTCATGGCTTCCACCATTCACATGCTGCTTCTGGCCAGTCTCCATATGAAAAAGCTACAGTGGTACCTCAAGTCAGCATGGCTTCAATATTGCCACACCTGGAACTTCGCAGTCCCCTTCCTCCCTTTTCTCAAGGTTGAGCTTCAGTGGTGGATTCATCATCTTTCTCTCAACCCAGGGCTTCCTTTCCAAGCCTCAGACAGGGGATGAGGGGGCCTCCTTCTAAAGGTTCAGTGACTCTGGCCTCTTCATCAGAGGTCAAACCATAGGTTCATAGGAGGTTGCTAGGCTAGTGGCCCTAGGGCCTTTAACAAACCTGGCCATGTAATACCCTTGTTCCCTAGTTGACCATGGTTAAATGGTCATTGTTAGCAGAATGAATCAGTGATTACCACCAACTGCCCCAGTCCATGAGAGACATGGGTGCCATCCCCAGGGTGAATTTGCAGTCTCCCATCCAGTTGTCAAGGTTGCACTTAAATAGGGACATTGAGGAGCTCTGCTTTATGTGATGTGGGTGTTTGCTCCAGAGGAGTGGCAGTCTCTGGGGGACATATCTGTCTCCCCAGAATGTTCTATTTATGTCATAGGCTAGGTTGAGATCCCTGGAGTGAGTGACTCTTGTACCATTTGATCTGCGAACATGCAGCATTTCCATTGGGGTAGGGTCGGAGATCGCTCTGAAAACCAGGCACAGGTCGCCTCTTAGCAGCCTGTAGGATACAAAGTACAGAAACAGGGCCTTCAGTCTTCCTATGTAGATCATGTTTTGGAGGCCCTTAATTTTAGTTAGAAACCTCTGTGGTCTCGCCACTTGTTGAAGGTGTCTGGTGAGTTATATGCAAAAGGGGGCCTTGTACTCAATTAGGCATCTAATGAGGGTCGAGTATAGATGAGTTATAACATCCTTAGTCTTGGATGCAATGCCCTTATTTATGAGATGCGCAACATAGAACGCTTTTCTTACCACTGTGGAGACATGGTGATCAAAGTTTAAACTGCTGTCAACCTGAGTTCCCAAGTCTGTCACCAATGTATTTGACCTTAGAAGGGTGCTGTCTATAATGTAATATGCATGGGGCACGTCTTTGCCAAAGGGGATAACGATGCACTTTTTTGTGTTTAGTTTTAGACCTTGACTCTGGCACCAATCATAAGTCTGCGTTAGCCCCTTTTGTAATATGTTAAAATTGTTGGGGGACTCAATGATTGTACTTGGTTTGCAGTCATCTATGAACTTGGTAAGCCACAGGCCATCTATTTTCACCTGGACATCTGAGAAGTAGAATCAAAATAGTGGAGGGCCCAGCACAGATCCTTGTGGTACACCACTGGTAGCTGGTCTACTGGTGGAGGTGGAATCTCCAACTTTGACACTATGCATTTTGTCTGTGAGCCAGTTTGCTACCCATCTAGTGACGTATGGTTTTATCCCCAGTTGGGAGAGTTTCTCATTGATACCTGAGTGGAGAATTGTGTTAAAGTTGTTGGCTAAATCAAGATAGGTGGTATGTACTGCTTTGCCCTCACCCAGGGCTTTGGTGATATTCTCAAAGTCCACCATATTTAATAAGCAAGACCTATCAAACTGGGTTGGGTCAAGAGTTTGGAGATTGCCTATGTCCTTGTTGATACGTTCCATGATAATTCTTTCCATGGCCTTGAAAATAAGGCTAGTTAGGCTTATAGGTCTATAGTTCCCAGGGTTGGTTGATGGACCCCCTTTGTGTAAGGGGATTACTACTGCTGTTCTCCAATCTGCTGGAACAAACCCAGTGCTCAGGCTATGCTTGTAGAGAGTGCCAAGTGGGTTCCGCTAGGTCTTGTTATAGATTGTTTAGTAAGCAGCCTGAGATATTATTTGGTCCCATGAAGGCTTTGTTTTTGGCCTTGGAGAGGGCAGATATTACCTGCTCTTTGGAGGTGCTAGGTAGTGGACTGGTGACAGGGAGGCTTTGGGATGTGTCTGGTGGGGACAGGGGGGTGAAATTTGCACCAAATCAGTCCACCATCAGGTTGGCAATTTCTTCAGGTTCATTGCGAGTAGTGCCATCCTCAGTCAGTTTGACACATAGCTGGGCATTGCCTTTATGATTTCGGACATAGCTAAAGAAAGCTTTATGATTGTCTTTAGATAGAGATGCTAATTTATCCCCTAAATTGGCTTTAGAGGACTTTACAAGATATCTGATTGGCTTGTACAAGCTAAGGAGGGTATTATTTCTCTGGTGAGTAAATTCCCTCTTGTTCTTGGATAATAGTTTATTCATTTTGTTATATAAACTGTTTATACTTGCAGTCCACCAGGGTGGCCTGTTTGTTCGGGAGGACCTGGTTTTGATCCAGAGAGGTATATTCGAGTCTTTACAGTTGTTTAAATGTCTGTACGGGCATTTGTGTACTCCTCTCATAGGAATCACTGTTGGCTGTGTTGGGGGGGGGGGGGTTGAAACTTTTTATTCCCTCGTCTTAGTAGGCTAGTTTGCTTTGGACAAATTTTTCAGTTTGTTTGCTCATGTGGAGATAGTCCAGTCTGATTTTTACTTCAAATAAGACAGATTTATGGTCTGACTGCACCAGAGAGGGCAACACACAGGGGGGTAGTGCAGTGAACTCCCATGTTGATGAGTACCAGGTCCAGGACATTCAAGCCCTTTCTAGAGGTGCAAACTAGCTTTTCCAGAGCATATGAATTAAAGTCCAGGAACCTCAGGGAGATCACATTTCTGCTTGTGTATGTTGTCCAGTCTATGGAAGAATAGTTGAAATCTCCCATGGCCAAAGTGTTTGGCTGTATAGGGAGTGATTCTAGCAAGTCCATGTAGTCAGTGTGTTTCTCTTGGTTCCTGGTGGGGGACCAGTGATGTGGTAGGGTGATGTTCATCGTGTTACCCTGCTGCAGTCATCACACTTGGGTTATCCTGTCGTCAGGCGGTCCCGCAGTCGGCCGGAATTCCAAAGTCTTGGTCCGGCGTCGGTTGCTGTCGCTTCTTCCCTGACGTCAGTGCACCAGGGATATATATAATGCATCCGACGCCATCTTCTTCAGTCTTTCTTGCCACACGGTGCCCGAAGCAGAAGCAGTTTGCAAGTGCCGGTCAGCCGACTCCTGAGATTTTCGAACTCGAATTTCAGACCGAAGTCTTCAATAAAGCTAAGTACCCGTTAGAAACTTTTCTTGCCTCAGACCGATGTCAGAAAAAGTTAACAATTGTATTTCTTGTGGGAAGCAAATACCTCATACGGATTTTCATTCTTACTGCATACCTTGCCTAGGCCCAGACCACGACGTCACTAGTTGTCGTTTTTGTGCTAGGTTTAATAAGCATACTATAAAAAGATGCTTTGATTTTGCACGACACTACTTCGGTAGAAAATTTAACTACACTATGCCGTCGGAACAACCGACTACCGGCGTGCACAAAAAACACAAGGATAAGGACAGGCAGCCTAGACCCAAGCCAGACGCCGAGGCCTCGGCTGGTCCGGTCTCCAGTTCACCGGTCTTCAGTGAGGCTCCGACGCAGCCTTTGACTACCGCAGATCTGGAACCCGAGACCGCTTCAGAACTTTTGGCGGAAAGTACCAGGCCGACGCAGCAATTTTGTTAAGCCCCTACCGAAGACACTGCTGAAAAAGATGTCGGTGCTGCAGAAACCCCTTCCAGACCGACAACGCTCACCTTTAAAACGTATCCTAAGACGAAGACTCCTATTAAACGTAAAAAGACTGCACTTCAGTCCCCTGTTCAAGGCCCCATGCCTAAGAAACAGATGTTCAAAATGGCTGAAGATTTGATCTCTTTAATCAGGGGTTCCCAACCCCCTCCTGACAAAAGGCCTAGACAAGAGGAAGATTATGCATCCTCTGAACAAGTGTCCATTTCCTCAGGCTCCTCAGAGGACCAAGATTACTCCTTCTCCCCTTATGAAGATTCTGATGCTGAGGATTCCATTCCCTCAGCTTCTCCACCTGAAGACTACTCCTTTGGGGAAACTTTACACACTATGAGGGAACATTTTCACTGGGAAGGTCAGGACTACTCTGACTCAAAGAAAAGGCTCAGAGAGTTTCTTTTACTCCCCCAGCACAGACCACTTGCCATCCCCCCAGTTTTAGACATTGTGGATGATGTTTACTTAAAATCCAGTTTGAACCCAGACTCTCTGCCTCCTGCTCCGGCCAAACCTGACAGATACTATAGAGTGCCAGATTCCCACAAATTTCTTTACAAAAGTCCTGTTGCTGATCCAGAGACTATCTCCCAGGGTCCCAAAGGGGCTAAGGCTTCTATGGCTAAAAATCCTGTACCCTCTGAAAGGGACTCCAGAGCACTAGACAGGTGGGGGGAAAAGGTTTACACCTCAGCCACTCTAGCTATGAGGGCACTAAATTGCCAGTTTCACATGCTAAAATATCAGCAATTTCTAATGTCTCAGTTAAAACAAAAAATGAGCACACTTCCTCAACAGTCTGAATTGAAAGAAATGCAGGATCTGTTGCATGCAACTGAACAGGTGGGCAAACATACTTTACAATGTGGGTTTGATTCTTTGGAGGCTTCCTGCAGAGCAGCTGTCACTGGGTCTGTTATATGCAGGCATGCTTGGTTAAAGGAACAAACTCTGCCTGATCATGTTAAAGCAAAGCTTCTAGATGCTCCCTTACAGCAGGATGTTCTTTTTGGAGTTAAAGCAGAAGAAGTCTTAAAGAAAATGGAGGATAAGGCAAAATCTATGCAGACAGTCAAAGATTTCCTACAGGTACAAGCCCCTTCACTTCAGCAGAAATTGTCCAACAAAAAATTGGTCCTTTCCAGCTACTGACAGGCCACAGAGGGGTAATTACAGACGTCCAAGAGGCAGAGGACAACCAGAAGCCTAGTACAAACCTCGACAATGGGGCACTGCAGCACAGAAGGGAGGAGAAGACAGGTCCCAAACTACCAGAAGGCAAACTCAATGACTTGCATCTCATCTGGCCAAGCAACACTCTCTTGGCAGCCCCCTTGGGAGGAAAACTCACACTTTTTTCAGACAACTGGCACATTGTCACAAAGGACGAATGGGTCCTAGACATAATTTCACGAGGATACAGATTCCATTTTCACACCTTGCCAACGAAAAGAGGAATGCCAAACCTGTCACAAAATCAATTGGTAGAGGCACAAAAACAAATTACAGCTCTCATGGACATGAGAGCCATTCAACTGGTACCTACTGGAGAGCAAGGCCAATGATTTTACTCAAGACTCTTTCTAGTTCCCAGAAAGGACAATGCCTGGAGACCAATTCTGGACCTTTCAATTCTAAACACCTTCTTACAAGTACCCAAATTCAAGATGCTAACACTACAGCAGCTTCTTCCCATGTTGGGCAAGAAAGCATGGCTAGTAACGTTGGACCTCAAGGAGGCATACCTGCATGTCCCTATCAGACAAAGTTGCAGAAGATACCTCCATTTCATTGCAGGTTCAACCCATTACCAATTCTCTGCACTGCCCTTTGGCTTATCTACTGCGCACAGGGTCTTCACAAAATGCCTGGCACCAGTAATTGCTTACTGCAGACAAAGAGGAATTCAAATATACCCATACCTGGACGACTGCCTCATCCAAGCAGAAAGCAAGGACATCCTCTTACAACATCTGGCTTTTGTAAAACATCTTTTAAGTTGCCTGGGGTACACAGTAAACGAAAAGAAATCAAAACTAGTACCCTCACAAAATATGACATTCCTGGGTGCCAGCTTGAATACAACGGCCCAGAAGGCTTATCTGACGCCAGACAAACAACTACAACTGACACAATATTTCAAAACAATGGCAACAAAGACCCAACTACCTGCAAGAAAAATTCTGCAGGCCTTGGGCTTCATGGCATCTTGCATACTACTAATACCATTTGCAAAGCTGCATATGAGGAAATTACAGTGGTACCTAAAAAGCGTATGGTCTCAACACAGCCACAGCTTGGACACAATGATATCTCTCATTCCCTGCCTACAACAGGAGTTTCTATGGTGGTCACTGGCATGTCACCTCAACAAGGGTCAGCCTTTCACCTTGCCCCCAGCCAGGCAAACTATGACAGCAGATGCATCGGACTACACCTGGGGGGCACACATGGCAGGACAGTGCGTTCAAGGCGTATGGTCTGCAGATCAAAGGAACCTGCACATCAATCAAAAAGAGATGCTAGCTGTACAGAATGCTCTGACAGCCTTCAAGAATCTATTACATCCAGGACAACTTTCAATAAGGACGGACAACACCACAGTAATGTGGTACATAAACAAACAAGGGGGTACACACTTCTACCCTCTATGCAGGCAAGCAATGACCTTGTGGAACACAGCTCTGGCTTAACAAGTTCACTTACAAGCTCAATTCCTGCCAGAACAAAAGAACACATTGGCAGACGACCTCAGCAGAAACATCATGGATCTCCATGAGTGGAAACTGGATCCACAAGTATTTGCAATGATAACTCAAAAATGGGGCCTTACAGACATAGACCTGTTTGCCAGTCCTCAAAACTATCAACTAACAAAATTACGCACTCTCATTCAGCTGGAAAAACCTGACAGTATATGCCTTCCCTCCATTGCCTCTCCTCACAAAGGTGCTTCTGAAAGTCAGAAAGGAGAGACCACGACTGATACTCATAGCCCCAGACTGGCCACGCCAGCACTGAGGAATATGGCCCAGGGCCCACCTTGGATTTTACCACAAACTGCCCATTTGCTCACACAGCAAAACAATCAGATTCTTCACAGCCAGTTAAAAACCTTAAATCTGTCTGCATGGAAAATCACCTAAACATCTAGCCAGCTCCTCTTTCCCAAGCAGTTATGGATGTTATTCTGGAAGCTAGGAGGCCCAGCACCAGGAAGGCCTATGCGGACAAATGGAAAAGGTTTTGTGGGTGGAACCAAACTAAAGGCCAACACACACTTCAGCCTCACCTGCCTCAGATTCTACAGTATTTAACTGAGATGTTGCACAAAGGACTTTCTTTTTCCTCCATTAAAATCACTTACCCACCTTCTTCCCAAACCCACAGAACAAAGGAGAAAGACTCCTGCATTCCTTGGACATTCACAGGCAACTTCGCTACTACGTGGATAAAACTAAGGCTTTCAGAAAATCTGACCAGCTCTTTGTATCCTATGCTACAGCTTCACGAGGGAAGGCTATATCAAAGCAAACCATTTCCAAATGGATAGGACATTGCATTCATTATTGCTATACCCATCATGGAAAACCAGTTCCTGCTACCATTAGGCCCCACTCTACCAGGGCAACAGCTACATCTACAGCCTTCCTCAGGGGGTACCAACCAAGGAGATTTTGGAAGCTGCAACTTGGAGTTCAGTATACACTTTTACCAAACACTATCACTTACCACCTTACTCTAAGACTAGGGCTGGCTTCGCCACTGCAGTTCTGCAGGGTCTTCTAGCCTCCTCTAACCCTCTATAACTCCTCCACCCATCCATAGCTTTGGGATTCTACCCAAGTGTGATGACTGCAGCAGGGTAACACGATGAACATAGTACAGTTTTGTACCTACCATAAATGTAGATGTTTGAGTGTACACCCTGCTGCAGTCCAGGTTACCCTCCCTCCATCCCCTCTGATCTAACTGGCTAAATCTATACAATACCTTCCTGATGTATTTGCTTATAGCTGGAGGGATTTTGTGTTTGTGCAAAAAATTACTTTATTTAGTGCTAATTACAGACCACCTTTTGGGGGCACCTGACATCTGGGGCAAGAAAAACTGAAGAAGATGGCATCAGATGCATTATATATACCCCTGGCGCACCCGACACCGGACCAAGACTTTGGAATTCCGGCCGACTGCGGGACCGCCTGACGACAGGATAACCCAAGTGTGATGAATGCAGCAGGGTGTACACTCAAACATCTACATTTATGGTAGGTACAAAACTGTACTTTTTACCTATATTTACTTGTACCTGGAGTAGTTCTAGAGAGTCATACTGTTTAAGCAGTCCTGAGGTCTATTTGAATTTAATGAAGATGGATACACCTCCAGCTTTGGTTCTTTCATGCTCGTTTTGGGATCTGAATGTGTAGAAGGCATTGTAGCCTTGTATGGTTGGTGTGCTCTCTGCAACCTTGAACCAAGTCTCAGTAACTACACAGACGTCATCATCTTCCAAGGTGAGGAGTGCTTCAAGGGAATGCAGTTTTCTGTTGCAGCTCCTGGCATTAAGCAGCATAACCTTGAGTTTGTCTCAAGTGGATTTCTTTACATCTGGAATTTTTTTTGTTTTGACATTGCCTAAAAAGACACTGTGGGAGAGGCAAGTATCTTTGCCAGTATCTAAAAGCCTAGAGGAGACAGGCGAAGACCATCTCTAGAAAAGCAGTGTGGTCTGTCGACCATGTCTTTCCAGGCTGACAGATACTGGATCCCCTTGGATTGACCACATCAGTATAAAGGAGATGACGGCTTTGCTTCTGTATCTTCAGGGCTTTCCATTCCCTACTTCATCCTGGGCACCTCAAAATTTTCACAGACAACACCACAGTGATGTGGTATGTCAACAAGCAATGGGGTACAAGTTCCTATTTTCTTTGCAGACTACCTCTTCAGGGGTGGGATCTAGTTGTACAGTATCAAGTAACTCTTCAGTCAGTTTACATTCCTTTGGAGCACAATCTAGTGGCAGACTCTTTGAGCAGGTCCGGCACACAAGCTCATTAATGGATGCTTCACAGAGATGTGTTCCAGGACAATGTCGGCGGGGTATTCCTTGGGTAGATTTTTTTGCCTTCCCTCTGAACAACTTCCTCTAGTCTGTTCGAGTCCCAAGTCCTCTGGCTTGGAAAGTACACACCCTGTCTTTTCTTTGGAAGGGGGTGTTTGTGTATGCCTTCCTTCCCCTCTGACTTCTTTTGAGAGTCTTACACAAGATCAGGCAGAACTCTCCCAAAATCATACTAGTGACTCTCTTTTGGATCAGACAGCATTGGTTTCCCCTTCTTTCTCACTTGGCCAGGGGCAGTCACCACAAGTTAACTCACCAGATGGACCCTCTCACATTAGATAATCCATCCTCACTTGTCCACTCTTCAGTTGACAGTGTGGCTAATAGGGTTTTGATATCTTTTAGGCACCTCTCCTCCTGAGGACATACCTCAGGTCCTGCAGGAGGCAAGGAAGCCTACTACCAGGAAGTCATATTTATCCAAAATGGAAAAGGATTTCTGTCTGGTGCCTCTTTCTCAACCAGGATCCCCTGTCTGTGGAGGTTCCCTGGTTTTAGTTTAATTTGTGTGATCTGCTGTATGTTGGGTTGGCATATTCTTCATTTAAAGCTCATCTGTCAGCAATTTCTGCTTGTCTGCCCTTGACTCCTCCTCTGGCCTCTAGATTTGAGGTCAATCAATTTCTTAAAGGCGTCCTTCTTATCAAGCCTCCCAGGAAGCCAATTTTACCTTCCTGGGATCTCAATTTTGTTCTTGAAAAGTTAACTTGGGCTCCTTTTGAACCTGCTGCTTCAGCTTCCTTACAACATTGTAATTGGAAGACTGTTGTTCTTTTGGCCCTCACTTCTGCTAAGAGATCGTCAGAGCTTCAAGCTCTCATGGCGGTTCCTCCCTTTTTAGTTTTTCACAGAGTCTGTTCATACTAATCCTCCTTTTTTGGCCAAGGCATTCAATGAGTTGTCCCTTAATCAGTCTGTTCATCTTCCTTCTCCGCAGTGTGCCATTGAGACTGTTCTTCACATCTTGGATTTGCATAGACAGCTCAGGTATTTGGGTAAAACCAAAGATGTTCTTCGTGTTTCACTGTCGCCTCTTCCATGATGTCAGGTCATCAGGGGTATAAACGATGCAGCCAACGCCATTACATCAGCTTTTCTTGCCGAGCGGAGACTGAAGCAGAAGCAGTTCGCAAGTTCCAGTCTGCCACTACCTGAAATTTTCATTATTCAAGTTTCAAACCTAAAGTTTTCTAAAGCTAAGTACCCTGTTGGGGATCCTTTTTTTTGCTCTAACCGATGTCAGAAAAAGTTAACAATTGTCTTGCCTGTGGAAAGCAAATACCTCACAGAGATTTTTATTCTTACTGAGTCACCTATTTAGGCCCAGACCATGACGTATCTCGCTGTCGGTTTTGTGCCCTGTTCAACACCCGAACTATTCGTCGTCGGGCTATTTTTGTCACTAAATTCTTTCGTTCTCATTCTCATTCTCCGTATTCCGAAATGGCTTCGATAAGCCATCCAACTACCGATCTTCCAAAAAAACATAAGGATAAAGACAGAGACAGACCACATAGGTCCAAAACTGCTGATGACCCTTCAGTTAAGCTAGTCGCCAGTCTGCCGGTACTCAGTGAAGTGCTTTCGCAGCCCCTGATACCCACTTCTACAGATTCGAACACCTCTGCTGAGACCCATTCGGAGTCTGGTATGCTGCGAGATGCTTCTTCGACTATGGAACTTATGGATGTCTCTACCTTGGATGGGTCTGGAGCTGCTGTGCAGGCATTGGCTTCTGAGGGTGTATACAGACCTTTTGATGTTCGTATTAAACCGACTACTTCGTTTTTGACTAAAACTACCGAATTTCTCAGGCCCAGAGTTCGCACTATGCCTAGGAAACCGATGACCAAAGCGCATTCTCAAGCTCCCATGCCACAGAAACAAATGCTTAGACTGGCTGAAGACCTTATTACTTTAATCAGGGGAAGTCAGCCTTCCCCCTGAAAAATACAAAGAATTGATTTTCCGGCTGATTCTACAGATCATGAGTCCGATGACTCTGACCCCTCTGATTACCAGGACATACCCTTATCTACCTATGAGGATTCAGACGCAGAGGATTCCATTCCTTCTGCCCCCCCCCCCACCAGAGGACTTTTCTTTCAGTGAAACCCTGCATACCCTCAGAGAGCATTTCCGCTGGGAGTGCCAGGACTACCCACAGTCCAAAAAGAGACTCTGAGAATTTTTAAACTTGCCTCAGCACAGGCACCTAGCTGATGCCCCCCCCCCCCCCATTCTGGAAATTGTAGATGTTGTCTTCATGAAATCCAGCCTCACCCCTGATACTTTGCCACCTGCTCCTAAAAAGCCTGACAGATGCTACAAGAGTACCTGGCTCTCACAAATTTCTTTTCAAAAATCCCACTACAGATTCAGAGACCATTTCCCAGGGACCTAAAAGAATTAAGGCTGCTACAGCCAAAAACCCTACCCCTTCGGACAGGGATTCTAGAGCTTTAGACAGATTGGGAAATAAGGTATATACCTCTGCAACTCTTGCCATCAGGGCTTTGAATATCCATTTTCATATGTTAAAATACCCGCAGCATATTATGGAATTAATTAAACAAAAAATGATGTTGATTCCTGATTGTGCAGAAAATAAAGATTTAGAAGAGTTAATGCATTCTGCAAACCAAGTTGAAAAACAGACTTTGCAGTGTGGTTTTGATGCCTTAGAAGCATCTTGCAGGGCTGCTGTCACTGGGTCTGTTCTGAGAAGGAATGCTTGGCTTAAGGAACAAATCTTGACAGACCATTTCAAAGCAAAATTACTAAATGCTCCATTAAACCAAGAATGTTTGTTTGGCATAAAAGCAGAAGTTGTTCTTAAAAAGATGGAGGAAAAAGCTAAATCTATGCAAACTGTTAAAGATTTCGTACAGGTACAGCCACCTAGATTCAGTAGGCATTGGCCTTCAAAGAACTGGTCCTTTCCCGTCCCTCCCAGACCTTCTCAGTCCAAACCCAGGGGCAGCAGACCACCAAGACTACAGTCTCAGTGTACACACAGATCTAAACAATGGAGTGGTCACTCCTCAAAAACAGGGAGTGGTAAGCCATCCCTTTATGGAAAAAGTTCACAATGACTTGTCCTTCATCCTTCCCAGCCACGCCCAAGTACTTGCACCCCTAGGAGGAAAACTCGCCCTGCATGCAAAAAACTGCGAGTACATTACCCAGGACAGATGGGTCTTAAACATTGTATCCCAGGGATACAGATTCTACTTCCATTCTCTTCCAAACATAAGCGGATTGCCAGACCTTCCCCCAAACCAGTGGGCAGAGGCCCAAAAGCAAGTACTTTCTCTTCTCAGTATCAGGGCTATTCAACCTGTACCAATAGAGCAGAGAGGACAGTGTTTCTACTCCAGACTGTTTGTGGTGCCCAGAAAAGAAAACTCTTGGTGCCCTATCCTGGATCTGTCAATTCTCAGCATCTTCCTGGTGGTACCAAAATACACTCCAACAGCTGCTTCCTATGCTAGCCATGGACTCCTGGCTGGTCACCCTAGACTTAAAAGAAGCTTATCTGCACATCCCTGTAAGGGAATCTTGCAGGAAATATCTACATTTCAGGGCAGGCTCTATGCACTATCAGTTCTCTGCACTTCCCTTTGGCTTATCTACTGCATCCAGGGTATTCACAAAGTGCGCCTGGCTCCAACCATTGCATACTGCAGGCAGAGAAAAATTCAAATTTGCCCATACTTGGACTACCGTCTGATTCAGGCGGACAGTCAGGAACTGCTACTACAGTACCTGACATTTGTAAAGAGACTCCTAACTTCCCTGGGATATACCGTCAGCAAAAAGGAATCACATTTGGTACCCAGCCAAAAGTAATGTATTCCTGGGAGCAAGCTTGCTTCCCAGATGGCATTCCTTACTCCAGAAAAGCAGATTTGACAAATTACTTCAAACAACTATCCACCCAAACCCAGCTATCTGCAAGGAAAATTCTGCATGCCCTAGGGTTCATGGCCTCATGCATTCTCCTAATTCCATATGCAAGACTGCATATGAGGAAACTTCAATGGTACTTAAAAAGTCTCTGGTGTCAACATTCTCAGGACCTGGAAACAGTGATTCCTATCATTCCTTGCCTAAGGACAGAGTTCCTTTGGTGAGTAGAGGCCTGCTACCACAAAGAGGGACTCGCTTTCACTCAACCCCCTGCCGGCCAAACCCTGACAACCGAGGCATCAGACTATGCATGGGGTCTCACATGGCAGGCACATGCATTCAAGGCAAATGAAGCCCAGGAAAAATGCACCTGCATATCAATCAAAAAGAAATGTTATCTCTACAGAATGCACTGACAGCCTTTCAAATACCTCATCCTTCCAGGACAACTCTTGATAAAAACAGATAACACCATAGGTATGTGGTACATAACCAAGCAGGGGAGATCTCACTCCTACCCACTCTGCAGGTTAGCCATGTCTCTGTGGAACACCGCCTTGAGCAATCAAGTGCACCTGCAAGCTCAATTCCTGCCAGGCAAAGAAAATACACTGGCAGACGACTTAAGCAGAAATCTAATGGACCAATGCAAGTGGAAACTGGAACCCAACACATTCAAGCTTCTAATCCACAGGTGGAGAACACCAGAGGTGGCCCTCTTTGCTTCCTCCCAGAACCATCAATTGAGCAAATTTTGCACCAGAACTCCCCACAGCCAAGCATGGAAAGTGGATGCCCTGTCCTTTACATGGGAAAACCTCTCAATCTATGCCTTTCCCCCTCTGCCTCTCCTCTCGAAAGTACTACTCAAGATCAAACAGGACAGGCCAAGGACAATCCTGATTGCACCAGACTGGCCACGCCAGCACTGGTACCCACTTTTACGCAGTCTGACAGCAGTGCCACCCTGGCACCTGCATCAGACCCCTTCTCTGCTGTCCCAGCAGGAGGGCCAAATTTCGCAGACTCAGCTCCAAACCCTGAAACTAGCAGCCTGGTTTATTCCATGAATGCATCACCACCACCCCTCAGCAAACAGGTGCTGGAGGTCATCCTTGAGGCCAGGAGGCCTAGTACTAGGAAATCCTATTCAGAAAAGTGGAAAAGATACTGCTCTTGGTGCCACACTCAGGGTAAGGACACATCTGTGCCCTCCTTACCTCAAATCCTAGATTACCTAGCAGAGCTGCTCCACAAAGGCCTATCCTTCTCTTCTATTAAGATTCATGCCTCTGCCATCTCAGCTCATTACACTACTGAGCCATCCCTCTTTTCTCACCCTCTGGTCAAACAGTTCCTGAGAGGAGCTAACAATTTAGGACCCCCAAGGAGAGCCCCCACTCCTGCCTGGGACCTAAGCTTTGTACTAGAGAAGCTCACGCTTCCCCCCTTTTGAGCCTGCTGCTACAGCAGAGTTAAAATTCCTCTCCTGGAAAACAGCCTTACTTCTAGCCATCACTTCAGCAAGAAGAGTGTCTAAGTTGCAGGCCCTTATGGCCGTTGAACCCTTAAAAATCCAAACCAAGGCAAAAAGCAACTGAAAAAGACTCCAAAGAAATAGCGTACACTGCTTTATTATCCGCTTTCGTCCACAGACTTCATCAGAATAATACATACAAAACAGTCAAAGTTTAAATAGATAAAACGTCACCATAGGGAATAATTGAAATTAATTAATTACAAATCATGTGAATTAAAAGATGGATACCTATGCACCTTAAAAAGACAGAAACACTATCAAGTAATATGGAGACAAACTAAGTCATTACTTTTGTTAACTTTTAGTTTCCTGTGTTTAAGAAAGCATTTTACATTAATGGCCTCATTGAGGCCAGGAGGGCAGTCAGATCTCAGTTTAATTTGCCAATAAGTCTCCCTTTGGAGATTTAAAAAAGATTCTAGAAAGACATGATAACATCTTGTGTGGAGTTTCAACTAGTAAAAGAGGTATGAATTGTTGTCATGATTGTAATATGTGTAGGTACATTTCAACTGGACCATATATTTCAGTGGCTACTTTCAACAGGACCTTTTCTGTTCCTGGTTTTGTGAACTGCCGTTCTTCAGGTGTTGTTTATATTGCTTTGTGTTCATCTTGTACCGCATTCTATGTCGGTATGACGACCAGGCAGTTAAGAACCCGTATCAGGGAACATTTATACTGTATTAAAACAAAAGACGACAAAAATGCACTTTTTCAACACAGTTTAGAGTGTCATTCCTTTAACAAGTTTTTATTTTCAGTACTGGAAATTTGTCATAAAGACACGAGGGAGGGGGATTTTAAGAATTATTTACTCCAAAGGGAGACTTATTGGCAAATTAAACTGAGATCTGACTGCCCTCCTGGCCTCAATGAGGCCATTAATGTAAAATACTTTCTTAAACACAGGAAACTAAAAGTTAACAAAAGTAATGACTTAGTTTGTCTCCATATTACTTGATAGTGTTTCTGTCTTTTTAAGGTGCATAGGTATCCATCTTTTAATTTACATGATTTGTAATTAATTAATTTCAATTATTCCCTATGGTGACGTTTTATCTATTTAAACTTTGACTGTTTTGTATGTATTATTCTGATGAAGTCTGTGGACGAAAGCAGATAATAAAGCAGTGTACACTATTTCTTTGGAGTCTTTTTCAGTTGCTTTTTGCCTTGGTTTGGATTTTTCTGGTTTTGCTTTTGGACTTTGTTACTGGTTTTCATGAGTTCCATGGCTGAGGCGGCTGAAGATCCACTTTTAAATCTTAGCATTCACCCCACGCCCTCCTCTGATGCTGTCAACTTGAGTACTTTACTCATAGCTGCTTTAACGGACATAAAGAGTTCGTTACAAGTTCTCATCACCAAGGCTAATGCAGCGGAATCTATTACTAAAGCATCCAGTCCTGTCGGTTCTTTTCATGAGCTCGACACTGTTATTTGCTTAGATAATCCACCTCCAGTGGTGAAGGATTTGGGTTCTACTACACAACGCATCATTGGTCGGGCGACTTTGAGTCAATTTTTCGACCGTGCTGAAAACCCGTTTGGTTCCCTTGGTAATTTCGAAGGACCAAATAAGTTACCACGGCACCATGATTTCCAGGACAAGCGTGAGCAGTTATGTAAACTGCTAAAAAGGTATAATTCTATCCATTTAGAAAACTGTTATTTTTCACGGTGTCTTGAGTTAAACATAGTTCCGAAGGGGTTGCGTTTTTTTAAATGCCCCAACGGAGTCCAATCTGGAGATCTTTTTTTCAACACCTTAACCGGCTTTTTTAACGAAGCTGGTTTACGTTTTTTAAAACTTCTCGTTGATAACAATCTGGGCAAATTGGAGGCATTAAAAAAGGAAATTATTAACCTAGAGTTATTTTTAAGCAACATTTGGATGACAGTAGCTTCGGTGAGTTTTTTGATACCATCATTCAGGAACTTGAACAAGCCTCGGTAGATAACATCAACAGAAAACACAATAAATTGTTACGGGACATTAATGCTTATGAGAATGATTCTGCTTATTTAAATTTTGTTACCTCTAATAAAATCAACAGAGGTTACAATATGGCCAACCAAACTGCCTTTAAATCTACTACCAATTGGGCTAGTAAAATGTCATCGGTTGGTGGTCATAAACAAAAAGTTAGTCCCGTTGCACATACTTCGGGTTTGGTAGCAGCAAAAGAACCTGATTCTGTTTCTTTGGGGGGCAACAACAACAATAAAAAATCGCCTAATAGTTGTGGTGAAGGCGTTTCTCTTGCTCTGGATTCAGACACCACACCAACAACGGACAGTAATTTTTTGACCGCTATTGACAACAATGCGGTTGTTAAATCTAAACATGTTTCTAATCAGGTTTCCACATCAGGTCATGTTGTGGTTCCTTCTTCTTTTTCCAACAAGAAACATCAAGTTTCAACAAAAACTGTTTTGACCAGAAGCCGAACTTGTCTGAGTTCGCAATCTTCGGGGGAAGAAACTTAGAATTTGGACATGACTATTTTAGTGTGATTAACTTGACTGATCATGTTTTTTCATGTGACGAAATGAATGTTTTGAAACTTGGACTTAATTTTGTGCCACATTTAAGAGCTAATTATGTTAGAACGGTTATTGACATTAAGCAGTACGCTAGGAAACTTAATTTACACTACTTATTACATGATGTCACCACTTCTTCTAATCAAGTTTTCATTAAGCCATCTGTTTTTTGTCCTAAATTACAGCATACTGTAAGAATTTTTGAAGAAAACTGTTTGCAGGATGTAGATTTTATGTTACATAACACCTTTAACTATGATCAAAATCTTTCTTGTTCTGAAAGCAAAGCTTTGATAAGTTTACAGTCTAAGGGCAATAGTCTGAGGTTTATGAAGAGTGACAAGGGTAACAATATTGTTATCATGAAAAAAGATTCCTATATAGAAGAAATATTGAAGCTTTTGAACAATACTGATGAATATGAGATCATTTCACTTTTTGATATTCATAAACGTCAACGTTCTATACATTCATATTTATATGAAGCACTCATGGAGGGGGATATTAGTCATGAGCTATATGAATTTTGTGTTATTGAAGAGCCACGCATTGGGGTTTTCTTTGGAATTCCCAAAACTCATAAATCCCTTGAAAATCCACCCTTCAGACCTATTGTTTCGTCACCTCACTCTATTACTGAAGGGTTGGCATTAGTTATTGATGCTTTATTGGGTCCTATCATTACACCAAAAGTCAAAATAAAGATAATTTAATGCATAAATACTGAGAGAAAAATCACTCAGATATACTCAGCAGAGCCTTCCTCAGTGTAACAAGTTTTGTGAACAAAACCAATCACAGTACATAAGCAGCCAATCATGATTAACAAATCATTGGTCATTGAGACCAGGTGGAAACATTGCCCCAAGTTTAATTATCCACTTCCTCTCCTTGAAGTCAACAATTCATGCCATTTTGTTTTATCCTGACATTTACCCTTTATGTGGTCAATAATGCAAAACATATAGTTAGCTGTCGTATGCTTTAGACTATGTTTGAATAGTGCATTGCTACTACGCTTATTTTTGATGTCACTAATGTGTTCACCAATTCTAAGGAATGCCCTAGAGATGCTAGCCCAGCAAAATAAAAGCAAACAGGGGTGTGGGTATATATATATATACCACCCTACAGTTGGCCCAAAATTAATCTCAAAAAATATCAGGTGTATTCTGACTACTAAACTCGAAACCTTATGCAAAAATTACAGTTGGCCACAAAAAAAAAATCCCACCACACTGCCCCTGAAAGAGTTGATTGAACGTAAACTTTTGAATCAGGCGAAGACTTTTGTAATGACTGAAAATGAACATTTGTCCCCAAGAAAGTTATGCAATTATTATCTGCCAAAAGGACATTCCAATGTCTGTCAACAATTTTCATAAAGCCTCGATCACAATGGTGATCTTTAAGCGCAATAACTCAGTCCTGTCAAAAATTGAAGCCCACTGTTTGGCCATATGTATAGTCCCTGAATGATATCCGAATCTGGCGGCCAAGTCATTACTGGTCTTAACATAAGACCCTAAATTTCCTGAATAGGGTAGTAGATACTCATTTTAAATTCTATACCCCATATGTTGTTATTAAGATAATCAATAAAACCAACAATCATCCATATAAGCCATATCCATCACACACACACACACATGTTGATGTTGGCATCATAAATGAATGATCTCCTCATCAATATACCATATACAAAATCTGCATAATGGGTGCAAAAGATGCGCACTTATTCTGATAATAAAAATGTTACTGGTTAGCACATATTCTGTGAGACAAACCAAAAAGTGTTGAAACCAGGTTTGTATAAATCAGATCTCACCAACCAATATTCTAATGCTTGTGAATGTTGGTATAAAGGGCGTAATATCAAGGGTACATAATAGCCATTCCGGCTCCAATTGAATATCACCAATAATCTCCAAAAACTGTGTGGTGTCTTGGATCAGAGCTCTAATTAGCCCTAATAAAGGTTTCAAATAAATTCTGTCAAGGACCCATGTCCAGAAATTACTAACATTTTTATGTATTTTGGGAAGCATATATAGATATTGTTTTGTAGCCTGTTGGATAATACCCTCCTCTACTGCTGATGTTAAAACTCATCAATCTTCGCTGTAGATTGGAGGTGGGATCAGCCTCCTGGTCATAATCTTTGTTTTGAATCACCACAGCCCCACCTTTATCTGACTGTGTAATCACCACATTTTTATTTTGAGCTAGCTCATCCAAACTACGCACTTCATCCCTGGATAAATTATTATAAGACAGAGGAAAATCCTTATAATGATAGTGTAAATCATATAATACATTCTTTTGAAAAACACCCACCAATTGAGTCATAGGTGGACAAAATTTCTTAAATCTAAACTCATGAGATTTATCACTATCACTATCAGCAAACAACAGTTTTAAATTCAGTAATCTACAAAAGTTAACCACATCCAAGGCTAAAGACTGTTCAGGTACAAGGGACAAAATTTAGTCCTTTATTTAGTAATAAACCCTGTGTAGTAGTTAGCTCAATAGAAGAAATATTGTGAACATTGGAAGGGAACATTACTGTGCTGTCATCAATTTCAATAAAGCCTCCATGCTTTGCTTGGGTGTATCCTTTCGACATATTTCACGTTTTAGCATTTGCAAAAGCATCAGACTGGTTCTCCTCAAATTCCCTTCTGTATTAGATGAATATTCGTCACCTGAAGTGAAATTAGAAGATTCAGAAGTGTTCTTGAGAATGGATTTGGACTCTCCCCCTAAGCGAAACATTTTAGAACTGTCAAGGTTTCCCCTTTTCATAGTCCCCAACATCTCTAAAAAGATTTTCCTCTCTTTAAGTACCAATTCCATCTTGGAGAGATCTGATGTAAGTTTTTTAATTTGTGTTGAAAAAGAGTCACAAGTTTCAAACTTACTAGCATCAACACATATTGTTTCAAGATCCTTACCCTTTCTGCACTTTCCGTTCATAAAAGCTGTTAGTACATCAACAAACTTGGAACTAGCCAACTGTTGAACCTGTCCCCAATCTTCCAATAGTTTGTCATCAATATCAGTGATATTTTTACGTTGGTATGCTTTGAATAGGTGCCAAACATTAGTCCTAACCATTCTCATGTTTTTATTAAGAAGACCAAAAACATGTCACATTCACTATTGGATGCATTGGGCGAAGGAACATGTATGGGCCCAAACCAAAACTGTAAACCAAATGGGCCCAAACCAAAACTGATAAATCATCCATATCGGATGATAACCCCTGAATAAGGGTGATAAAGCCATAATTCAATACAAAAGACTTGTTCACGAAAAATATATATATATATATATGTATATTCACTGTGCTGACCCAATATTATAATACAACCAACACACCAGCATCACAAAAGTTAGGGGTAACAACCAATATCAACAACAACACTTCATAAATATAGGGTTCGGACCAGTTCATATGCCAAATTAACCAAAAAACCTAATACCATAACCAGTCCTGAAGCACATAAATTTAGGCTTCACACTGTGCATAGGTTTAATGAATAAAGACATTCATTAGTCCATACAAATACAATAAGCAGCCAAAAATCCACAAGATAAAATATGTTAGAATGCAATGAACAATAAGTCCAAAACCCTAATTCAAATCTCAAAAAATAAAAAATAAAAAATGCCCCCCAAAATTTCACTGAAATGTGATGGTAAAGTGGTCAAAATGACATACACATGCATATATATTAAGGTAATATACGTGAACCAAGTCCAATGCACAAAAAAGATAAATATGATGAACCCAATATGGGCACAAATAATAATTAACCCCAAAAAATAGGTTGTCCAAACACATCCCCCTATTTGTCCTACCAATAGAATATCAACCCCACCAATGGGAAAATGATGGATATAATCTAATAATTTGGGAATGACAGTACACCCCGACCCAAATTTACAAACAGAATATTCAGAATGTAAATGAAGAGAACCAGAAGATGCAACATTAAGCTAATATGGCAAAAATCCAAGCAAAGTATGTGCATGTATCCTGACACCTTAAAAACTATAATTGATAACATATGATTCTCAAAACCACTATAGATCAATCAGCTTATGAAACAAATTATTAAATATATCATGTATATAATGAAATGCAAATTTGTTTAACCACAATAATGTATGGGAATAAACCCATTAACAATTACACACAAATAGACAAACACAACTTTCCAAAAACCACAAAAATAAAGTGCATACATGGAAAATTTGTAACATATAGCTAATGGCAAAAGTGCCAACACTAAACAATTTCACCTCAAGGCCAAATAGTCCAGAGTCCAATATTCAATGTTCCGAAATCACAGGAGCCATGTAATGTCACGCAGTGTAAGGCTAAGACGAAACCACACCAGATAAGAAAAATCCTGAAATGGTCCGTAAACCTGTTGCACAATCCACGTCCAGAAAAAAGCACCGACCATCCAGCGATATATCTTTCAAACAAACGCTAGCAAACTAGCGTGAAAATCAATACAAAGAGCACCAAACCTAAAGGGACACACCAAAATTGTGAATGTACAACTTCTCAATGTGAACGCTGAAATTCTGGCTTGTCTCTTCCTGACGATACACAGGTTGAGGACAAGCCGGAAGTGAAGTGGCGTATATCCGGCAATGCTTCCACCGACAATAGAACTGATCCACACAGAGATAAATGAATTAAACTGTGTTAAAACCTTCACGTGCAACCAAATAAGCGAAAAATAGCTAAAATAGCTAACGGACACCAACGAAGGTTGTGATGGGCCAAAACAACCGCTTAGGTTAGTTACCTCTTATGGACGCAACACTCGAGGCTTTATGAAAATTGTTGACAGACATTGGAATGTCCTTTTGGCAGATAATAGATTGCATAACTTTCTTGGGGACAAATGTTCATTTTCTTTACTATTGGGTCACACTTGAGTCATTACAAAAGTCTCTGATTCAAAAGTTTACGTTCAATCAACTCTTTCAGGGGCTCCAGTGGTTGGATGTTTGCCACTGTAAATTTTGCAATAAGGTTTCCGTATTGGAGAGTTTAGTAGTCAGAATACACCTGATATTTTTGAGATTAATTTTTGGGCCAACTGTAGTTCTGGGTGGGTTATATATTGTGACCTGCACCTGTTCTGCGTTTTATGTTGGCCAGACTTCTAGGGCATTCTAGAATTGGTGAACACATTAGTGACATCAAAAGCAATGCACTATTCAAACATAGTCTAAAGCATACGACAGCTAACTATATGTTTTGCATTATTGACCACATAAAGGGTAAATGTCAGGATAAAACAAAATGGCATGAATTGTTGACTTCCAAGGAGAGGAAGTGGATAATTAAACTTGGGGCAATGTTTCCACCTGGTCTCAATGACCAATTGTGAATTGTGATTTGTTAATCATGATTGGCTGCTTATGTACTGTGATTGGTTTTTGTTCACATATATATACTGTGTTTGGAACCTTTGTGAGTAGATATTTTTATATAAAAAAACTTGTTACACTGAGGAAGGCTCTGCTGTCTGTATACTTGATATATCTGAGTGATTTTTCTCTCAGTATTTATGCATTAAATTATCTTTATTTTGGCACCAACAGCTGCTGGCTTCATTTATGTGGTCCTATCATTACCCATGAATCCTCATTTATTCGTGACTCTTGGCACTTTTTAACAAAGGTTAATCATTTTGTTTCTTCACATGGTTTTGACCCTCATAGGTACATCATGCTAACTGTCGATGTGGTGTCACTATACACCTGTATTCCTCAAGATGAGGGCATAGAAGCTGTGCGTAATTTTTTATCAATTTTTATTCTGGTTTCTCTCACCGTACTATTTCCTTGATTTGTAGGTTTTTGGAGATTATATTAGAGAATAATTTTTTTCTCTTCGAACAAGTTTATTATCGACAGAAAAGGGGTGTAGCTATGGGGTCTTCGGCTGCCCCTGCCTATGCCAATGTTGTTATGGCATTGTGGGAACGTCAATTTATTCCATTTTTAGTTCAAAAATATCACATTTTGTTTTATTGTCGCTTTATTGATGATTTGTTTTTTATTTTAGATGATAGGGAGGCGATCATCGACACCTTCCTCACTGACATTAATTCTTTTTCTTCATATTTAAAGTTTGTCATTGGTGGCCATGGAATTAATATTAATTTTTTGGATGTGAATCTCAGGTGGGACTTTGAGGAAAAGAGGATGCATAGCCGCATTTACAGAAAAAAGACTTTTAATAATGGGTATCTCCGTTACAAAAGTGGGCATCCAAAACATGTCCTCTCCAACATCCCAAAAGGACAGTTCATCAGGGCAAGCCGTATGACATCTAAAGATTCTGATGTCTTTCAAGAGTTTTGTTTTATTATTTCTTTGTTTTTTAATAGGGGCTACCCAAAATTAGATTTAATCCAAATGGCCACTGATATTTATAACAAATGGACTAGTTATTATGTACCGTTATTAAGTTCACATTTGGATAATTTTATTTTAAAGGACACCAATAATAGGGATACACCGAATTCTAATATTGTGTGTTCATTAGAGATGAATTCTGATAGTCAGCGCATTCAGAGCATTATATCAAAGAACTGGAGAGTTATTAAGGGGAATGCTGAAATGCATGATGTATTAGGAGATAAACCTTTGTTTGTTCAAAGGAATGATTTTAATTTAAAAAAGATTCTAGAAAGACATGATAACATCTTGTGTGGAGTTTCAACTAGTAAAAGAGGTATGAATTGTTGTCATGATTGTAATATGTGTAGGTACATTTCAACTGGACCATATATTTCAGTGGCTACTTTCAACAGGACCTTTTCTGTTCCTGGTTTTGTGAACTGCCATTCTTCAGGTGTTGTTTATATTGCTTTGTGTTCATCTTGTACCGCATTCTATGTTGGTATGACGACCAGGCAGTTAAGAACCCGTATCAGGGAACATTTATACTGTATTAAAACAAAAGACGACAAAAATGCTCTTTTTAAACACAGTTTAGAGTGTCATTCCTTTAACAAGTTTTTATTTTCAGTACTGGAAATTTGTCATAAAGACATGAGGGAGGGGGATTTTAAGAATTATTTACTCCAAAGGGAGACTTATTGGCAAACTAAACTGAGATCTGACTGCCCTCCTGGCCTCAATGAGGCCATTAATGTAAAATGCTTTCTTAAACACAGGAAACTAAAAGTTAACAAAAGTAATGACTTAGTTTGTCTCCATATTACTTGATAGTGTTTCTGTCTTTTTAAGGTGCATAGGTATCCATCTTTTAATTCACATGATTTGTAATTAATTAATTTCAATTATTCCCTATGGTGACGTTTTATCTATTTAAACTTTGACTGTTTTGTATGTATTATTCTGATGAAGTCTGTGGACGAAAGCGGATAATAAAGCAGTGTACGCTATTTCTTTGGAGTCTTTTTCAGTTGCTTTTTGCCTTGGTTTGGATTTTTCTGGTTTTGCTTTTGGACTTTGTTACTGGTTGCCGTGGAACCCTTCATTATTTTCCATGTGGACAGGGTTTCCCTCTGGACTAACCCATCATTTATGCCCAAGGTGGTATCCAGTGTGGCTTTAAACCAATCCATCCATTTGCCCACCTTTTTCCTAATCCTCAAAATAAAGGGGAAAGGATCCTGAACTCCTTGGACATGCACAGACAGCTTAGGTTCTACCTTGACAGGACTAAACCTTTCAGAAAATCTGACCAGCTGCTAGTCAGCTTTGCTACAGGGGCAGTGGGCAAGGCCATTTCAAAGCAAACCATCTCTAAATGGATAGCACACTGCATCCATTTCTGCTACAAACACCATGGGAAACCTACCCCACAGGGGATCAGAACCCATTCCACTAGAGCTACTTCAACCTCTACAGCATTTTTCAGGGGAGTCCCTACAAGGGATATCCTGGAAGCTGCAACCTAGAGTTCTGTACACACCTTCACCAAGCATTACAACTTGCCTATCTTTTCTAAATCCAGAGCTGGATTTGCTACAGCAGTCTTACAATGCCTGCTAGCCAGCCCTAATACCTCTTGACTGCCTCCAGCCTTCCTCAGCTTTGGGAATCAACCCAAATGTGATGACTGCAACAGTGAAACACGAAGAACATAGTACAGTTGTGCACACTTACCATAAATGTAGATATTCGAGTGTATTCACTGTTGCAGTCCTGCTTGCCCTCCCTCCCTCCAGCTTATCTGTACTTTCTACCTATCCTTTTTTTGGCCTTTATTAGGGCAGTGGTATTTACTTTTTACTGGACGTGTTCCACACCATGCAATTGCTTCCTATTTTGGGGACTCCTGACATCTGGTCCAAATAAAACTGATGTAATGGCGTCGGCTGCATGTTTTATTCCCCGGACGACCTGACGTCATGGAGGAGGCGACAGCATCTGATGCAGAAATCCCAAGACTCTGGTATTTGGGCCGACTGAGGGCTACCTGCAGGCAGATAACTCAAGTGTGATGACTGCAACAGTGAATACACTCGAACACCTACATTTATGGTAAGTGTACACAACTGTACTTTATTCATGTATCTGAGTAGCTTTTTGTTTCCTTTCATCCCAGGTCTTTGTGTTTGGCTGATGTTCTTCATGTTTCACTGTTGCAGTCATTACATTTGGGTTATCCTGCTGGCAGGTTGCCCTCAGTCGGCCTGAATTCTAAAGTCTTGGATCCTGCGTTGGTTGCTGTCGCTTCTTCCTTGACGTCAGGAGTATAACTACCCTTCCTCCTCTCTCCTTCACTTACCTTACCTATTTTTACATTCTCTGCTAAACTTGCTAAACTTACCTTCTGACTACTCACTCTTTACTGATTGTCTTCCTCACTTTCTCCTCCTCTGGCTCTTCCCGCTCCGTTCGACCTTCGGACTCGCTCTGCTCCCCTACCCTGTCCCCAAATCCCACACGCCCCAAGCACCTCCACATTTATACCTCACCAACTCCTCCCTCTAATTGTTTCAACCAATCACAATCATACCCTACTCCCTCTATCCCTACATCAATTAACCAATGTTAACCCCCCTCTTATTTCCCCGCCCACTCATTCTCTTCCCACTTTTCACTACACTTAACCCTACACTCTCTTCTCCTAACTTTATATCTCCCTTCCTGTCCTTTACCTTCTCTCCACAACCACTCTCTTCTACCTTTCTTATTACTCCCTTCCACACCCCACCCATTCAAACATGCCCTCCCAAATTCTCTTTTCCCTCAGACTCCCCTTCTCATCTTTCTTATTCCTCTCCACCATGCTACTTCATACTGCTTAAAATCTCACCCATACCTGCCTACTACTCATACTGTCACTTTCACTCACCCACTTCCTCTTCGACTCTCTCACTTTCACTCCATTTCCCCCTCCCTTATAACAATAAACCGACTACACCTCTTCCATCCCAAAATACTCTCCTCCTCTACAGAAAACTTCTCTCTTATATTTCCACTAACCCCAAACATCTTCCTACTCTCCAAACTTAAAAGACAAAAAGTTATCTCTAGTAATTTCCTAGCCTTATCTGGAGACATTCACCCAAAACCTGGCCCCTGCCTCAATACAAACAACTCATTCCCTCCTTCACCCTCCTCCCTCACTTTAAATAAGCCTCTCCCTCCTCCTCCTTCTTCTCCTACTTCCTGTCTTAGCACCCTTAAGGTCTTCACTATCAATGCCCAGAACCTTAACAACAAAATTCACCATGTTCATGCTTGGATTAATCACAACCAACCTGACATCTTAGCCATCTCTGAAACCTGGCTAAAACCCCATATCTCTGATTCCGAAATCTTACCTCCAGGTTTCAACATCCTCAGAAGTGACCGATTAAATAAAAAAGGTGGAGGCTCTGCCCTAATCTACTCTAACCTTCTCTCCATAATCCCCCTGCAAATCCCAACCCCTCTATTCAAAAATACTGAAATAACCACATGTCTGCTCCAACTCAATAAACATAAAATATCTCCTTCATTTCCTTATACATCTCCCCAGGCAGTAATATCTCTACCCTTGAGAATATTCTCCACTGGGCCTCATCTAAATAAAATATGAAACATTTATCCTAGGCGACGTCAACATTCATTGGAACAAAATCAATACACCTTCCCCCTCCCTAGCTATATCAACCTTTTCAACTTCTCCCAAGTAATCCATTCTATAACCAGACCTAATAAAAACAACCCCCCCCCCCAGGATCCATCATAGATTGGATTTTAGTCTCCCATCCAAACAAAATCTGTCAATCTGGAACTATCCCTGACTCGTTTAGTGACCATCTCCCTGCCTTCATCCATCGCTCAGCTAACCCCTCACAATTACAACATCATTACATTCAAACTCGTAACCTTAGCAACTTCAACCCCACAATTTTCTCCAACATTTTCAAACAAATCAACTGGCAAATCCTTTACACTCTCTCCCTTGATGACGCTGTAGAACATTTTAACTCCATCTTCCTAAATACCCTTAACTCCCTAGCCCCCCTAAAAAACAAACGAATCAAAGCCAATTCTGCTCCTTGGCTGACCAAAGAAACTAAACATACTATGCATCTCCGAGACAAATCCTGGAAACTCTATCAAAAAAGTAAACTGTCTTCTGCCTTGCTCCAATATACCCAACTCCGCAACCAAGTAAAAAAACTAATCACCTGGGACAAAAAAAACTACTACAATAAACTTCAGTCCAATAATAACAACAACCCAAAACAATTCTGGAAATCTGTTAACTCTCTTCTCCATCCTGGGTCAAGAAATAACCCCTGCCCTGACCCTAGTTTAACTGACAAGGAACTGAGCTCTCTCTTCAACACTTTCTTTACAGATTTTATAGCCAAGCTTACCAAAACTTTCCCTGACAACAATCCTTCCAACTTCCTGAACTCTTCTAATAACTGTCACCCTAATTTCCAACTCAAACCAGTTTCTACTACGTTTATAAAAAAGCTCTTATCCAAACTAAAGCCATGTTCTAATGCCCCCGACAACATCCCCCCTCCTTCCTCAAATGCGTAGTCGAAGGAATTGCTCTCCCAATAAGCATCCTGATTAACCGATCCTTAAAAAGAGTCATACGTACCCAAACTTTGGCATTCAGCCTACATTCTACCACTTCATAAAGGAGGTAAAAACAACTCAATTTCTAATTTCCGTCCCATAGCCCTCCTCTCTCCAATATCTAAAATTCTAGAGAAATTTGTCCACTACCAACTTTTACCCTACTTAACTCAGAATCAGTTACTTACACCCACCCAACACGGGTTCCTTCCCAGTCACAGCACCATAACTGCCCTACTTTCCTTCTTAGAAACAGTTAATAAAGCCCGAGAATCTGGACTTCTTGTATCCACTGTTCTGCTAGATCTGTCTAAAGCCTTTGACACCATCTCCCATACACACCTTCTCTTCCATCTCTCCAACCTTAATCTCTCCACTAATACTCTATCCTGGTTCTCAAGTTACCTCTCTGACAGATCTCAGGCTGTCAGATGGAAGGACTCTACCTCCTCCTTCTTACCTACTCCTACCGGCGTTCCTCAGGGATCCATCCTCTGTCCCATACTTTTCAACATCTTCATAAACAACCTTCACACTGCTCTCCCAGTCACTTCAGTCATCCAATATGCTGATGACTCTACCTTAGTCTGTACCGCCCCCAACTTTTCTGAACTTCTCTCTAAAACAGAAACTGCTTTTTCCACTACAGAAAACTGGATGCACCAAAACCATCTCCTTCTCAACTCCAGTAAATCTAAAATACTAATTTTCCTCCCCACCAAGTCTTCTTCCTTTGACAAAAACACTTTCAACATCCTCAGCCAAACCAACAACCCCATAGAAGTTGTCCCTTCCGCTAAACTCCTTGGCATAACCATTGACGAACACCTCAAATTCGACCTCCACATACAACAAAACATAAAAAAAACACCAAAAGTTAGGTATGCTCTACAGGAATAATCTGTTTCTTTCAAAATCCTCTAGGCAAACCTTAGCTACCTCCTACCTCCTTCCTTCTCTACTTTATGGTGCCCCTTTTCTAACTAATCTGTCTGCCTCCCTCACCTCTAAACTTGAAACTTGCTATAATAAAATCTCTAAATTCGCCACGAAATCCAAAACCTCAACCCACCACTGCCTCACCCTTCAATCTCTGAACTGGTTAGACCTTCCCAACCACCTTGACTATCTGCAACTAACTACCACTCATAAATTAATATTCTACCCAGGAAAATGTCCAGCCTTATCCAGCATCTTTCCCCCTTACATCCCTAACCGATCATTAAGATCCGAACACCAAAATCGAATCTTCATTCCTACACCTAAACACCCCGCCGGCCAGCAACTATTATCCTTCTCTCTAGGTAGAAAATGGAACTCTCTCCCCCCTTCACTTAGGACCATACCTAACACAGAATACTTCAAAACCCAACTCTTCTTACACCTATCTTCCAAATGGAAATGCTCCTGCTTTCACCCTACATAATTTCAAGGTTTTTCTACACTAAGCCCCTCTACTCCAGAACCTTTCTGCTCTCTAATTCCAGCTAATGGTTTAGCTGACTCTCACTTGACTGTAAGGATGAAGATATTGTAAATTATGTTAGTACCTAACAGACTGTAATTGTAGCTGTAGACTGTAGTTAGACTGTAAGGATGAAATATTGCAAATTATGTTAGTACCAAAAAAAAAAAAAACATTTTTTTGTTACTTAGCATTTGCAGTGTTATTAATATGTATTCTTGCTGTGTGGACATTCTATTGTAATTTATATTTGCAGTGTTCTTTTATGTATTCTTGCTTTGTGGACATTCTATTGCATTGATTGTACTGCCTTTGGAGCTTTTCTCCCTGGGCCTCCACTGAAAATGGGTACTTCTTGGCCCAGTGGACTTCCCCGGTAATCAAACTGAAATAAATAAAATAAATAAATAAAAGATGCAGCCGACGCCATTTTCTTCAGTTTTTCTTGCCGCGGGATGCCCGAAGCAGAAGCAGTTCGCAAGTGCCGGTCGGCCGACTCCTGAGATTTTTGTGTTCTTGTTTCAGATCCGAAGTCTTCATTAAAAGCTAAGTACCCCATTGGGGAAACTTTTTTCTTACTCCAGATCGATGTCAGAAAAAGTTAATAATTGTATTTCTTGTGGGAAGCAAATACCTCATAAGGACTTTCATTCTTACTGTATTCCTTGCCTAGGCCCTGACCACGACGTTGCTAGTTGTCGGTTTTGTGCTAGATTTAACCAACGAACTATTAAGCCTTGATACGACTTTGCATTAAGCTATTTTGGGTGAATATTTAATTGGAAACAGACTGTGTGTTTGGTTACGTTGTCGACTGGTTCCAGCATTTATTGTTTATTCCAATTATACAATGTCATTGGATAGCCATCCGACTACTGGAGTTCACAAAAAAACGCAAAGAAAAAGACAGGCAACCGAGGTCCAAAACCGACGACAAAGCTTCTCCTAAGCAAGTCGCCGGTTCTCAGTGAGGCGCTTTCGCAGCCCCTGACGCCCGCTACTTTAGAGTCGCAGACCGCTACCGACTTCCATGTGGAGTCGGCCAGGCCACTGGAAACTCAAGGTATTGGAGCCTCGGAGGTGATTCCCTCAGATGGGTCTGGAGCCACTGAGCAGGCATCAGCTTCTGAGGGTGTATTCAGACCTAAACAATTATATGTAAAACCGACTTCAAAGACTAAAACACCTTTAAAGACAAAGAAGCAAGTTCACCAGCCACAAGGACAGGCCTCCATGCCCAAAAAACAGATGCTCAAAATGGCCGAAGACCTAATTACCTTGATCAGGGGTTTCCATCCCCCTTCTGATAAGAGGCCTAGGCAAGAGACAGACTATGAATCTTCAGATCAGGTTACCATTTCTTCTGATCAGAAATATTCTCTTCCCCCCTATGAGGATTCTGATGCTGAAGAATCAATTCCTTCAGCTTCTCCTCCTGAGGATTACTCTTTTGGGGAAACCTTGCATACTGTGAGGGAGCACTTCCAATGGGAGAGCCAAGATTTTTCAGAATCTAAGAAAAGGCTCAGAGACTTCCTTTTACTACCTCAACACAGGCCTCTAGCTATTACACCTATGTTGGACATTGTAGATGATGTGTTCTCGGAGTCTAGTTTAACCCCTGACTCTTTACCTCCAGCTCCTATTAAGCCGGACAGATACTACAGGGTCAATGACTCTCATAAATTCCTTTTCAAAAACCCTACTGCAGACCCAGAAACTATTTCTCAGGGTCCAAAAGGGGTCAAGGCTTCTACTGCAAAAAACCCTACCCCCTCTGACAGGGATTCTAGGGCACTGGATAGATGGGGAAAAAAGATTTACACATCTGCTACTTTGGCTATAAGGGCCTTAAATTGCCAGTTTCATATGCTCAAATATCAGCAATATATAATGACACTGCTTAAACAGAAAATGATGGCAAATTCTGATTGTGCAGAAAACAAAGAAATGCAGGATTTATTGCATGCAGCTGAACAAGTTGGAAAGCATACTTTGCAATGTGGGTTTGATTCTCTGGAGGCCTCCTGCAGGGCCGCTGTTACGGGTTCTGTCATTAGGAGGCATGCTTGGTTAAAGGAACAAACTCTGCCTGACCATGTTAAAGCAAAATTATTAGATGCTCCTTTACAACATGATACCTTGTTTGGTGTTAGGGCAGAAGAGGTGTTAAAGAAAATGGAGGACAAAGCTAAATCTATGCAAACGGTCAAGGATTTTTTACAGGTACAGCCACCTAGATTTAGCAGACACTGGCCTACAAAGAATTGGTCCTTTCCAGTCTCAGACCTCAAAGGGGCAGATCCAGACATCATAGAGGCAGATCACAGCCACAAGGATCCTACAGGCCTAAGCAGTGGAGTACTTCTACCTCCAAAGGTGGAGAAGACAAAGCACAGTTATACAGGAAACAGTCCCAATGACTTCCCCCTGCCTGCACCAAGCACTTATGGCAGCACCCTTAGAGGGAAAACTAGCACTTTTTTCTCAAAATTGGCACATTATAACCCAGGACAAATGGGTTCTAGACATAGTGTCACAAGGCTACAAGTTTCATTTCCATACCCTGCCAAGGGCAAACGGATGGCCAGACCTGCCAAACATCAATGGGCAGAGGCGCAAAAACAAGTTGCAGCTCTCATGGACATGAGGGCTATTCAACAAGTGTCACAGCAAGAGCAGGGACAAGGATTTTACTCAAGACTGTTCTTGGTACCCAGAAAGGACAAAGCATGGAGACCAATACTGGACCTATCTATTCTAAACACTTTCCTGGATATTCCAAAATTCAAGATGTTGACCATACAACAGCTTCTGCCCATGCTGGGCAGCAAGGCTTGGCTCATGACGTTAGACCTAAAAGAGGCATACCTGCATGTCCCAATCAGACAATCATGTAGAAGATACCTCAGATTCAAGGCTGGCTCAAAGCATTACCAATTCTCTGCACTGCCCTTTGGCTTATCTACTGCGCCCAGGGTCTTCACAAAGTGCCTGGCACCAGTAATTGCTTACTGCAGACAAAGAGGAATACAAATATATCCTTACTTGGACGACTGCCTCATACAAGCAGAGAACAAGGACATTCTACTACAGCATCTGACATTTCTGATAAGACTTTTAACATGTCTAGGGTACACAGTCAACAAAAAGAAATCAAAACTAGTACCCTCTCAATAGATTATATTCCTGGGTGCAAGCTTAAATAAATCTGCCCAGATGGCTTATCTCATTCCAGACAAAGACAACTGACTACCTATTTCAAGGAAATGGCAACAAAGGCCCAGTTATCTGTAAGAAAAATGCTGCAGGCATTGGGCTTCATGGCATCCTGCATCTTATAGGTTCATAGGTTGATACTAGGCTGTCTGCCCTAGGGCATTTACAAGCCTAGCCAGAGTGTGTTTGGCTTTTGCCACCCTTTTAAATGAGTTTACTATACCCTTTTAAGGTTAGTTTACTGTGCCTGTGTCTAGCAGTGATGCAGAAGTGATCCCCGGGGTAAACCTACGATCTCCCATCCACTCGTCAATATTTCTCTTGAAGAGGAGCAGTGAGGGGCTCTGTCTGACATGGACTGGGATTTTGTTACAGAGTGATGGGAGCCTCTGGGTTATAAATCTGTCCCTCCAGCATGTTCTATTAATTTCTGTGCTGAAGTTTAAGTCCCTCGAGCGCGTATCTCTAAGGGATTTGGATTTTCTGAGGTGGAGCATGTCCATTAAATCTGGGTTTGACATGGCTTTATACGTCAGGCACAGGTTGCCTCTGAGTAGGCGGTATGCAACTGAGTATAGCTGGAGTTTCTTTAACTGGGCAGCATAGGTCATCTGTTTGAGTCCCTTGATCCTCTTTGTGAGGTACTTTTGGGGTCTTTCCAGTTGCTGCAGGTGTCGGGTAAGGTACATCCCAAATGGGGCATTGTATTCTATTATGGGCCTGATGAGTGATGAGTAGATGGGCACAATGACCTCTCTTGATTTAGATGTGAACCCTTTTGTGATAATGTGGGCTATATAGAAGGTCTTTCTAACCACTTTGGCGATGTGATTGTCAAAGGAAAGATTGCTATCCACTTGGGTCCCCAAATCCCTAATTACTTCTTCCGTGCTTAATGGATTACCACCTATGTGGTAATTTGTGGGCACTTTGTTTTTCCCAAAGGGGATGAGTATGCACTTTTTGGCATTTAGCTTTAGGCCATGGTTCTGGCACCAGTAATCTGTCTCTGTGAGACCCTTTTGGAGGATGTCTGTGTCAGTTGGCGAGTCGATTATGGCACCCAGTTTGCAGTAGTCTGTGAACTTGGTCAGCCATAGTCCTCCTGTGTTGGCCTGTACCTCAGAGAAATATATACCGAACAAGAGAGGTCCCAGGACTGAGCCTTGTGGGACGCCAGTAGTAACTGGTTTAGAGTCTGACATGGCTTCTGCAATTCTGACCATGTGGGTTGTATCCTTGAGCCAGTTTGCAACCCATCTTGTGACATAGGGGTTGATATTTAAGCTGGAGAGCTTATTTATGATGCCCGAGTGGGGTATTGTGTCAAAGGCTTTTGCGAGGTCCAGGTAGGCTGTGTGGACTACCTTCCCTTCATCTATGGCCTTGGTGACTGTTTCAAAGAAGTCAACCAGGTTCAGGAGGCAGGATCTGCCCTTAAAGCCAAATTGGGTAGGATCCAGCGTCTGCAGGTCCCCAATATCTTTGTTTATGAGCTCCATGATGATCCACTCCATAGCTTTGCAGACCAGGCTAGTCAAACTTATGGGGCGATAGTTTCCAGGGTCCGTTGAGGCACCGCCTTTGTGGAGTGGGACCACTGTTGCTGTACACCATTCCTTGGGTACATATCCTGTACTAAGGCTGAGGTTGAACAGTAACTTTATATGAGGTTTTAGTTCTTCTTGGAGCTCGTGTAGGACGCAGCCTGGGACACCGTCCGGTCCCATTGATGCTGTGCTTTTTGCCTTGGAGAGGGCAGCTCTCACCTGAACATCTGAGATGTCAGGAAGGCGACTCTCTGCTGGGATAGATATTTGCTCTTTTGGGGGGGGGAAGGGGGGGGAGTTTGCACTGAACCTGTCTGCCAGGATGTTGGCTATGTCTGTGGGTTCAGTGTATTTTTTGTCATTTTGGATTAACTCTGAACATATCTGGGAGTTGCCAGCCAGGTTTCTAACATAACTAAAGAAGGCCTTGTGATTATCTTTGGTGTCCTATGCAGTTTTTCTCTCAAAGCTGGCCTTGGATGATTTTATGAGGGACCGTAGTTTTTTGCTAGTACTGATCAGAGATGCCTTCCCTTTTAGGGATTTAGCTCTATCATGTAGTAGCTTCCTCCTTTTGTTGTAAAGCTTATTTATGGCTGGGGTCCACCAGATTGGATACCTGCCTTTAGAGGATTGGGTCTTGGTTTTATTTGGGATTGCATGGTCCATGCATTCCTGAAGGTATCCATAGAGTGTGTTTATAAAGGTTTCTGCAGTTTGGGCCGTAGTTTCCGCTGGCCCGGGGGCTTTGAAGGATGTCACCTCGATTTTGAGAAGTGTGAGTTTAGCTTTTGAGAAATTTTTCACTGTGGTTTTCTGGGCTGGGGGTGGGGTCGGGATGTGGATGTCCAGTGAGATTAATTTATGGTCCGATCTTGCCAATGAGGGGTATACTTCTGGTGTGGAGCATAGAGTCCCCATGTTGGTGATGATTAGGTCCAGTATGTTTTCCCCTCTTGTGGGAGTGGTGACTAGTTGTTCCATAGCATTTGAGTTTACAAATTCAAAGAACCTTTGGGCTAGGGCATTGGGGCTTGAGTAATGCCCCAGTCTATGTTTGGGTAGTTGAAATCACCCAGTATAATGGTGTTTGGAGAGACCTTCATATTCTCCAGTGTTTTCAGGAAGGCCGAGTGAGGTTCCTGAGTTTGGGAGGGTGGTCTGTAGCAGGCTATAAACTGAAAGGCAGTTTTGCCCACTGTTAGTTGCACATGGATGGTCTCTGCTGCTTCATGCAATGCCACTAACCTGGAGGTGTGAGTATCTTTGATGAATATGGATACCCCCCCTCCTTTTGTAGTTCGGTCCGAGTTTTGGGGCTGAAAAGCATGGTATGAGGTGTAGCCTAGTAGTGCTGGTGTGCTCTCGGTAGCCTTGAACCAGGTTTCTGTTACTGCACAGATGTCGATATTCTCCATACTGAGGAGAGCTTCGAGTGCGTGCATCTTGAGGTTTAGACTTCTGGCGTTGGGTAGCGTTACCCTTAGTTTCTTTTTCCCTGTGTTATCTATGGAGGTGGGTTTGTACTTTGAGCCTTGCCTAAAAGCACTATGGGGGTGGCAAGAGCCTTTGCCAGTATCCGAAAGCCCAGGGGTGACAGGTGCAATCCATCCATAGCGAAGCAATGTGGCTTGTCGAGCATGTCATCTCAGGCTGACAGACACTGGATCCCCTTTGAATGACACCAATACTTTAGCCAATTGTTAAAATCGATCATTTTGTCTTTATACTGTAGCATCATTCTTGGTGAGGGTAAGATGCTACTCAAGGTCAGGGTCATACCGGCCTGGGCTACATGATCAGAGAGCTCCTCTATGTCTCTTTTCATGTAGTCCAGGGAGGTACGTCTCAGGTCATTCACACCAGCATGGACAATGACTGAGTCATATTTGTACTCGCTTTGGTGTGATCTGAGTGCTTGCGTTATGTGGCGGATCCTGGCACCTGACAGCAGCTTACCATGACCCTCTCCTTGTTCAGTCTGGTGAGTGGGACGTCAGTGTGTCTGACATCAGAGTCACCTATTACAAATGTATCAGGTGCGTTGTTTAGCCTTAAGGGCTGGGTTTGTTTGGCACACCGACTTTGTGAATTATGTGTTACACGTGTTTTGTTTTGGGGTAGCAGGTGCTTGGATGTCTGCTTTAGAGGTCTCTGCTGCTTAGGCAGATTCTTATTTAGAGCCTCCGAATATGTTTTGGTGTGTTTATGTGTTTGGTTAGATGTTGTGGTAGGTCTATGTGAGACTGGATTTGTGGTGTGTATGGTTACCTTCTCCTCCTGACTGACTGGGCCAGTACTGAGTTGAGAGAGCTCAGCCTCCAGTTTGGCTATATGGTTGCATCTCTCACATATATTTGAGCTTGTTGGGAGGAGGAGAAGGTTGTCTGTGTACATGAGGCAGTTGTAACATTGCCTCAGGATTCCCAGATTCACCAGCTGGACTGGAGAGGAAACCAGCATCTGTCCTTTGGTCATGCCAGAAAAGTATAGGTAACTCCTTTATAACTGATCAAAAAGGACCAATAGGGGCCAAGTGATCAAGAGAGTATCTAGGGATGTAGTGCTTTTGGTTTATTAGTGCTAACTTATATAAAATTGCTTGTATGTGCAAGTGCAGGGCTTTAGATAGAAAATAGGGTCCTTATTTTAAGAGTTAGAGCAGTTCTAAGGGAAAAAGTGAAGAGTAGACTTTGTGGAGCCGAAAAATGTTTAAGCCCGATTAAGCGGCGCTGCGCTATGCGCAAAATCTCGCAAAGCCGCGCCAAAGCGGGTTTTATACAGGTGGACTTGAAAGAGCTAGAAATTAGCCCAAAACAGCCAATAAACTACAATATTCTTGTGCTGGGATCACTCCTCCAGGGACAGATAGGCTGCTCAAAGCTCCCCACTCCCACTGGTGAACAAAGAAGCTTCCTTCTATCCAAGTAAGGAAATGGGCAACACAGGAACTATCCAGAAGTCCAGAATACAGCAAAGCCTGTATTAGGGACTATTCTAGGTCAGGAAAGGTGGGAAACAAGGATATATTTTTTTATTTTTTTGCAAGACAAACAGCAGAAAATGCAGTAAATATTTAACACAGGCTAGTGCACTTGAGTGTGTAGCCTCAACAGGTAAATTCAACAACAAGACAAACTTTTAAAGTGCAGGTATAAATTAAATGTATAACAAGCTTTAAACAGGCAAAAGAGCAGATATAACTCGCTTTTCGGCGAGAAAGGACAGTCGCAAAGGTAATAGCAGAAAAATATACTTAAATAAGGTAAGGAGTCACTCTTTTTTTTCTCTCTGCTGCTAGCACCACTCTGCAGGACCACGATGAGCTTTGCTGCATAGGAACAAGCGCAAAAAACACATCAAAGTGGGTTTTATACAGGGGGACTTGAAAGAGCTAGAAATTAGCCCAAAACGGCCAATAAACTACAAGATTCTTGTGCTTGGATCACTCCTCCAGGGACAGAGAGGCTGCCCAACGCACCCCACTCCCACTGGTGAACAACAAAGTTTCCTTCTATCCAAGTAAGGAAATGGGCAACACAGGAAATATCCAAAAGTCCAGAATACAGCAAAGCCTGTATTAGGGACTATTATAGGTCAGGAAAGGCGGGAAACAAGGATATTTTTTTTTTTTTTGCAAGACAAACAGCAGAAAATGCAGTAAATATTTAACACAGGCTAGTGCACTTGAGTGTGTAGCCTCAGCAGATAAATTCGACAACAAGACAAACTTTTAAAGTGCAGGTATAAATTAAATGTATAACAAGCTTTAAACAGGCAAAAGAGCAGATATAACTCGCTTTTCAGCGAGAAAGGACAGTCGCAAAGGTAATAGCAGAAAAATATACTTAAATCAGGTAAGCAGTCACTCTTTTTTGTCTCTCTGCTGCTAGCACCACTCTGCAGGACCGTGAGGAGCTTTGCTGAGTAGGAACAATTCCATATGCAAGACTGCATATGAGAAAAATTCAATGGTACCTAAAAAGTGTCTGGACACAACATTGCCACAGTCTGGAAACAATGATTACTCTAATTCCCTGCCTGCAACAGGAATTTTGATGGTGGACAAAGGCTTGTCACCAAAACAAGAGGCAGCCATTCTCACTACCCCCAGCCAGGCAGAGCCTAATGACAGATGCTTCAGATTATGCCTGGGGGGCACACATGGCAGGAAGAGGCATTCAGGGCACCTGGTCCTCAAACCAAAAGCATCTACATATCAATCAAAAAGAGATGCTAGCTGTTCAAAATGCCCTGACAGCCTTCAAGGACCTACTTCATCTGGGACAACTACTGATAAAGACAGACAACACCACGGTCATGTGGTACATAAACAGGCAGGGGGGCACTAATTCTTATCCCCTGTGCAGGCAAGCCATGGCTTTATGGGACACAGCATTGACTTACCAAGTTCTTCTGCAGGCACAATTCCTGCCAGGAAAGGACAATACTCTGGCAGACAAACTAAGCAGAAACCTCATGGATCCCCACGAGTGGCACCTGGATCCACAAGTCTTCAGCATGATAACAAAGAAATGGGGATGCCCGGACATAGATCGATTTGCCTCCCCTCAAAACAATCAACTAAAAAGATTCTGCACAAGGACTTATCACAGACAAGCTTGGAAAGTGGATGCCTTAGCTTTCAACTGGACAAACCTATCAGTATATGCCTTTCATCCACTGCCTCTCCTCCCCAAGGTACTCCTAAAGGTCAGGCAGGAGGAACCAAAAATGATTCTGATTACCCCAGACTGGCCACATCAGTACTGGTATCCGATCTTAAGGAACTTGTCCCAATGCCCAGCCTGGACCTTACCTCAAATACCTCATCTACTGTGTCAGCAAAACAATCAGATTCTGCACAGCCAACTCAGGACCCTACACCTGGCAGCATGGCGGATAATGTAACCATACAAACCACACCTCTAAGTAAAGCTGTGATGGATGTCATTTTAGAAGCCAGAAGGCCTAGTACTAGAAAATCCTGTGCTGGGAAATGGAAAAGATTTTGCGCTTGGAACCAAGCTCAAGGAACAGATACAGCTGTTCCAAATATTCCTCAGATTTTACAATACTTAACTGAGATGCTGGACAAAGGCCTATCTTTTTCATCAATTAAAATCCATGCCTCTGCCATTTCGGATCATTACAATACAGAGCCGCCACTCTTTTCTCATCCTTTATTAGGGCAGTACCTCAGAGGAGCCAAAAACATAAGGCCTGCAAGGAGAATGCCAGTACCTGCATGGGACCTCAATTATGTCTTGGAAAAATTCACCTTACCTCCTTTTGAGTCAGCTGCTACTGCGGATATAAAGTTATCTTGGAAAACGGCTCTGCTCCTAGCAATATCGTCTGCAAGATGAGTTTCAGAGCTACAGGCTCTCATAGCTGTGGAACCCTTTATCATTTTTTATCCAGACAGGGTCTCTCTGAGAACAAACCTTACATTTATGCCTAAGGTGGTATCCAGCATAGCCCTTAACCAAACAATTAATTTGCCAACTTTTTATCCAAATCCACAGAACAAGGGGGAGAAAATTCTGCATTCTTTGGACGTACACAGACAACTTAGATTTTACTTGGACAAAACTAAAGTGTTCAGAAGGTCAGAACAATTACTAGTGGCATGTGCCACAGCATCACAAGGAAAGGCTATCTCCAAGCAGACTATTTCAAAATGGATAGGTCACTGCATTCGATTCTGCTACTCACAGCATGGCAAACCAGTGCCTAAGGGCATTAGGCCACATTGAACCAGAGCTGCAGCCACTTCTGCAGCCTTTCTCAGGGGAGTACCAACCAAAGACATTTTAGAGGCTGCTACTTGCAGTTCAGTGCATACCTTTACAAAACATTACAATCTGCCTCTTTACTCTAAATCCAGGGCAGGCTTTGCCACTGCAGTTCTGCAGGGCCTCATAGTCGCTCCTAATGCTGTTTAGCCCCAGCCCCCCAACCAGAGCTTTGGGACTCAACCCAAATGTAATGACTGCAACAGTGAAACACGAAGAACATAGTACAGTTGTGTACACTTACCATAAATGTAGATGTTCGAGTGTATTCACTGTTGCAGTCCAGGTTACCCTCCCGCCATCCCCTTTATTTTTGCTGGAACTTATCTTTACTTCTCTAATCTTTACAACCTATGTGGTGTATTTGCTTATAGATGAAGGTAAAGCTTATTTTGGTGCATGTATGTTTTATTTACATACTTTTAGCCTACCCTTTTGGGGGCACCTGACATCTGGGGCAAGAAAAACTGAAGAAAATGGCGTCAGCTGCATCTTTTATACCCCTGACGACCTGACGTCAGGGAAGAAGCGACAGCAACTGACGCAGGACCCAAGACTTTGGAATTCAGGCCGACTGAGGGCAACCTGCCAGTAGGATAATCCAAATGTAATGACTGCAACAGTGAATACACTCGAACATCTGCATTTATGGTAAGTGTACACAACTGTATTTTTCTAAGCAAAACATCTCTTCCTGGATTTCTAAAGCCATTTTTTTGTTATTTTTTTATGGTAAATGTCTTTCCTTATTGGTAAAGCCTCATTCTACCAGGGCTGTTGCCACCTCTGGTGCTTTTTTCAAGTGGCTGGATACTAATTCCATCCTTGAGGCTGCTACTTAGTCTTCTGTTCATACCTTCATTAAGCATTAAAAGTCAGATGTTATTTCCAGGGCTAGAGCTGGCTTTGCCAGGCCTATCCTGCATGGGATTCTGGAGGGCTCTTCAGTGCCATCCTTCCCCCTGGTTTCTTCTTGAGCTTTTTGTGCTCTCCATTCAGTTATGAGTACTGCAACAGTGATATGGAAGGACATAGTACAGTTGTGTAAAGTCTTACTGTAACAGTAGATGTCCTTGTCTTTACTGTTACAGTATTATTCCCTCCTTTCTGCCCCCTCTGCTGTATCCTGTTCTCTCTTGCCCTCCTGGCTGAGAGGCTCTTCTCCATTTTCTCCTTCTGGTTGCACATGATGTTCTTCATGTTTCACTGTTGCAGTCATCACATTTGGGTTATCCCTGCCAGGGTAGCCCTCGGCCGGCCCGAATACCAGAGTAGTAGTAGTATTTCTGCGTCGGTTGCTGTCACCTCAGGACTGACGTCAGGTCGTCAGTAGTGTAAAGTAAGGCAGCCAATGCCATTACATCAGTCTTTCTTGCTGTGGAGCCTGAAGCAGAAGCAGTTTGCATGAGTGCCGGTCGGCCGCTACCTGAGTTTTGTCTACGAATTTCAAGCTGAATTAATTCAGACAGCCAGCCAGAAAAAGCTACCCAAGCACCTGGCCTTTGTAAAGTCCCTACTAACCTCCCTAGGGTACCCAATCAATGAAAAGAAATCCAAACTGGTGCCCACCCAAAGGATTATATTACTGGGAGCAAGCCTGGACACAGCATCCCAGATGGCATTTCTTACACCAGAAAAGCAAAATTTCCTGACACCCTACTTCTCTCAACTAGCCACCAGACCCTAACTATCTGCAAGGAAGATCCTGCAAGCTGTGGGGTTCATGGCATCTTGCATACTACTCATTCCATATGCCAGACTGCATATGAGGAAACTTCAGTGGTACCTAAAAAGCCTTTGGTGTCAACACTCTCAAGACCTGGAGACTCTTATACCTATAATTCCTTGCCTCAGAAAAGATTTTCTTTGGTGGGCAACAGCATGCTCCCACAACAAGGGACTACCTTTCTCACCACAGATGCAAAAGACTATGCCTGGGGTGCACACCTGGACAGCAGGTGCATACAGGGCCAGTGGAGCCCACAGCAAATCCTTCTGCACATCAACCAAAAAGAGATTATGGCTGTCCAGCACACCTTGATAGTTTTCAAGCCCCTTCTGTCCCCAGGGGCTCTCCTGATCAAAACATACAACACCACTGTAATGTGGTATATCAACAAGCAGGGAGAGACTCACTCCTACCCTCTATGCAGGCTGGCCATGACCCTTTGGCACACAGCCTCTGCCATGCAACTCCACCTGTTAGCACAATTTCTACCAGGTTCTCTCAACTCTCTGGCAGACCAATTAAGCAGAAATCTCCTGGACCCACACGAGTGGCAGGTCAATAGAAAAACCTTCACCCTAATAACTCAGAAATGGAACACCCCGAAGGACGACCACTTTGCCTTCCACGCCAACCATCAGCTCAGAAAATTCTGCACCAGGGAGCATCACTGCATGGCTTGGAAAGTGAACCAGTGGAAAGACAGGGCATCCAATCTATCGTTCTCTGCCTTTCCTTCACTACCTCTCATCCCCGGGTACTGCTCAAAATAAAGGAAGAAAAACCATGGACAATTCTTATAGCTTCAGACTGGCCTCGCTAGCACTGGTACCCCTTGCTGTGCAGCCTGTCCCCACTGCCACCATGGCATCTTCCTCAAATTCCAAACCTCCTGACCCAGAGGGAAGGGAAATTCCTGCAACCCCAATTGCAGACACTCTATTTGGCAGCTTGACTTATTCCCTAACCCCCAATCAATCTGCCAACCTCAGTAAACAGGTTCTAGATGTTATACATGAGGCCAGACGCCTTAGCACTAGAAACTCTTATGCTGACAAATGGAAAAGGTTCTGCACCTGGATTCAGGCTAAAGGAGGCAATACGGCACAGCCCTCCCTCCCTCTCATCCTGGATTACTTAGCTGACCTACTACACAGTGGCCTCTCTTTTTCCTCTATTAAAATTCATGCCTCTGCTATCTCTGCTCATTTTCCCACTGAGCAGCCCCTTTTCTCGCAACCCTTGATCAAACAGTTCCTAAGAGGGGCTAGCAACTTGAGACCACCCAGAAGAGCACCAACCCAAGCTTGGGACCTTAACTTTGTGTTGGAAAAGCTCACCCTGCCCCCTTCAAACCAGCTTTTTATGCAGAGCTAAAATTTATCTCCTGGAAGACGGCTTTCCTTCTGGCCATCACTTCAGCCAGAAGAGTCTCTGAGCTGCAAGCACTCATGGCTGTGGAACTCTTCATCATCTTCCATGCTGACAGCGTATCCCTCAGGACTAACCCATCGTTCATGTGCAAGGTGGTGTCCAGTTTGGTTCTCAACCAATCCATTCATTTTCCCACCTTTTTTCCTAATCCCCAGAACAAGGGGAAAAGATTCTGCACTCTCTAGATGTGCACAGACAGCACAGATTCTAGCTAGACAAGGACTAAATCCTTCAGAAAGTCTGATCAATTGCTGGTTAGTTTTGCTACAGGAGCAGAAGCAAAGCCATCTACAAACAAACCATTTCCAAATGGATAGTACACTGCATCAATTTCTGCTACAAACAACACGGAAAGCCTCCCTCCAAGGGGGTCAGGACTCACTCCACCAGAGCAGCCTCCACCTGTGCAGCTTTCCTCAGAGGAGTCCCCACCAGGGACAACCTGGAGGCTGCCACCTGGACATCTGTTCACACTTTTACCAAACATTACCACCTGCTTCTGTTCTCCAAATCCAGGGCCGGGTTTGCCTCTCCAGTCTTGCAGGGCATCCAAGCCAGTCCCTAGTTTCTTTGACTGCCTCCACCCATTTCCTCAGCTTTGGGAATCAACCCAAATGTGATGACTACAACAGTGAAACACAAAGAACATAGTACAGTTGTGTACACTTACCATAAATGTAGATGTTCGAGTGTATTCACTGTTGCAGTCCTGGTTTCCCTCCATCCCCCTTTTTTCTTCTCTTTCCTTACAAGGGACATGTTGGTATTTACTTTCTACTGGTGGGGTTCTTCCACCAAAACATGGCTTCTATTTGGGGGCTCCTGACAGGTTAGGGCAAGAAAAATTAATGTAATGGCGTCACCTGCCTTACTTTATACTACTGATGAACTGACGTCAGTCCTAAAGTGACAGCAGCCGACGCAGAAATACTAAGCCTCTGGTATTCGGGCCGGCCAAAGGCCACCATGGCAGGGATAACCCAAATGTGATGACTGCAACAGTGAATACACTCGAACATCTACATTTATGGTAAGTGTACACAACTGTACTTTCTTCCTTGTCCCAAGGGACATTCTGTTCCTCCTGGAGTTTTTCCAGGTCTGAGTGTTTGCATCCGTATGTCACCTTTTTTGCCCTACACCTTGCACAGGAAGTGTATGTGTGACATACGACACCTGTAGGTACTAAAGGCTTTGGCATAATGACTGGACGTTGGGCTATCCTTGGCAAGAGATATCTTCAGTTATGAATACTGCAACAGCGAAGAGAAGGACATCTACTGTTTTGGTAAGATTTTACACAACTGTACTTCCTGCATGTATTGTTCTCACAATTTCCATTTTTTTTCTGTATGATTTGTTCATACACTTTTCTAAAGATCCCACCTCCAGTCCTTTTTTCTCTTTTACTATATTCACTACTTGAAGTAGAGTTGGTTTAGACTTTGATTTCCATTTTCTAGTAAGTGCTTTTGGCAGCCACCAGAATTAAACTTAAGACCTTACTATGTCTACGCAATTCAGATCCTGTATCTCAGCTCAAGAAATCCTTAGTTACAGCCACATGTTCTGACAGAGTACTCTGTAGGGAATTGTTAAAGTCTGGTAACTCATTACACTTCTAAAACATATGTTCCCAGTTACCTCTTTCTTCCCCAGTACACTCCCAACATTTGCCATCTGCCTGAGGAAAAAAATTATCGTGTGGGTTGTAAAAATACAGATGCAAACACTTCCTAACAAAAATCCTAAATCTTCTAAATTATTTCTTTCACATCACAACTCCAACGTCTGCCATCCATCTGAGGAAAAATGCTTTGGAGTCTGCTTGGAATATAAAAATACCTGTGCAAACACATCCAAGCAAAAATCCTAAATATTCTAGACTTTGTTGCTTATTTGGGATCTATACATATGTCCTCCCATTGTTTTCTGTTGAATTGCATATCCAGTCTCTCTTAATCTTTTCTAACCTGATTGATTTCTCTAGTTATTGTGCAATATTTTATATATTGTACTAATCATCCCTTTTTTTAACATCAGCTTCTGTTCTGGAGTCTACTAAAAACTCTACCAGAGCAAGTCTTTTACTTAGGATTCCCCTGTACATTTCTCTTCCTATACTCTGATATAAATCCCTGATAGAGAAGGTAGTCTGTAGCCTGCAGTCTAAATGTCTTCTTGTTCTCTTCCCACTCTGATATCTTTAATGTCTAGTTATTTGCTCCGAATACCATGGTTCCTTTGTCAGTTTTCTCCAGTAAGTTCCAGCCCCCTCTTGACTGTTCTCTGTACCCCTAATTGCAGTCATCCCTATTGGCAGAATCTCTTTTCTCCATTCTCATGTTGGCTTAGTTTTTAGAATACTTTCTCCTACTTTATGAATGTAATATCATGTATGACTGTTGTTATTGTCCTTACAGATCTGCATCCAAAATCCCACTTTCTCTCGGTTTCTTGAATTCCCCCCTGCTTCATCATCATCCATTTCCACTTTGAATTATAGCTTTCTGCTTGTGTTATGTACATGAATCTTAACTGTGATGCTCTAAATATTCCTTCAAATCAGGTAATCCTAAAACACCTTGTTCTCTTCGAAGGATCAACTTATCCCACTTGACCCTTGCCCTCTTTCCCTCCTATGTAAAATCCTTAAACTCTTTATTAATTACTGTCCGCAACTTCTCTGGTTGTTAAACATATCCGTGGCCTGTATATAAAACTAAGGGGACTGAAAATATTTTCACTTTTTGTATTTTGCTATCCATGTCCATAAAAAGAGCTTCCAATTTCTCATTTTTTTGTATTATCTTTTGTTTAGTCTATTCTTACACATCCTTAGCTGCCATAACAGAATTCTTTTAACCCATACACTTAAATACTTCATTTTGTCATGTCCCCTTAAATATGGGTATTGCTGAATCAATTCATGTGTGGGAACATAGTATCTGATATTGTTAATCCTCATTCATTCTTTACATATGGGTATCGGTTCTGACCTCGGAACCGAGCCGGCCATGTTCCAAGTTCGCATCAGCTACAAACACTTGAGCTAAACTCTTACCCAGAATTCCCCTCTCCCTGTTACCTCAGATTTTGTTTGCTGCATCGCCATTCAGTCGTGTCAAGCTGCTTCTCTTGAGCTAAGTATAGCTATTTGTTGTCAGACTAGTCTAATATAACCAAAAGGCCTGGAATAGCTGCAGAAAAACAGACCAAGTATAGAAAATGTACCTGACAAAATTTCCTTTCTTTGCTCTTGTATCCAAGTGATGTAAACTTTATATCCAAACACCAGCGACTCTGTATTGCTTGAAGTAAAAAGTATTTATTAAGCAATACCAACTTCAATATTTTTGGTTAACTAAAACAACACAAGTAAAATGCTTTTCATTTCCAAAAGTTTGAAAACTTTTTCAAATGGTTTGTACTCCGCCCCTTTCCTTCAATTTATAGTGATCATGACATCACGTCTCCTTAAAGGTATAAGACACCTTAAATACAATGTACTTCTACAATGTCAAAATTATTCTTTGTTGTGCAGCATGGTCAAATAAAAGTAAACTAAGTAAAACTTTTTCTATCCATCTTTAAATTGTCGTTCATAAAACGCTTTTTAAACAGATAAAAACTTTGCTTTACAATTTCAAAGCTTAATACAGTGTATGTGTTCTATAATATTAGTGTGCTCTACACTAGTTGTATTTATACCAGCACATACCTATTAGAACACTAATATAAAGCAATTCAAGTAAATTTACATTTCTTATTTAAAAATCTTTGCATATTCCTGTCCTGTTGTGTTCAGGGCATTGCAACATACATAATCTTTCTATTAGAATTATTTTATATATTTTTACCACCCTGATTAGTTACTAAAGCAGCTATGTGTAGACTTCATTTTAATGTTATAAATGCTACAACCATGCAATAATAGAAGCGTGCAAGTCTATGTTTTTGTTGTTCTTCGTGTCAACTTCGTTATAAATTGGTTAAATGCATCTCATCTACGGATGTCAAAGTTGTGGAAGTCAGAAACTATTTAAGACAATGTCTGTGAGAAAACTCTTGTAATGTAAATAAGTACAATAAATATTAACTATGTTATATATGATCTAATATTGTCTCATAAGCAACTATACACACATAAATACACCTATTTGTTGATAGAAAACTTTATACATCAATTGGAAGCACATAACTGCCCAACAAAAAGTATAGTCGCTTTCTGACTTTATCGTACAAATAACATTATAACATCATTCAATAATGGGTATACCTATATGATACTCTCAAATCTCAAGGTTGTGTACTAAAAATAATACTACACTAGACTTGAACTATTAACAAACGTAAAGTCTGTATAAATAATGAAATTAGTGACTTCTATCTATAAGTTCTTAAGTCTAAGAATACCGAGTATAGAGGACATTTCATTGATACCTGGATAGGTACATGCATGAGTGGAAAGTTGCCACATTAGTTCCAACCTTTCTAACAAGAGGCTAGCAGGTCCACCTCTTTCATTTATTTTTATTTGGTCAATGGCCCGAAACTTAAAGTGGTGTCCTACATATTCCGTAGTATGTTTCGCCAAAGTATGCTTGTTTATTTATGTGTGTATAGTTGCTTATGAGACTATATTACATCATATATAACATAGTTAATATTTATTGTACTTATTTACTTTACAAGAGTTTTCTCATAGACATTGTCTTAAATAGTTTCTGACTTCCACAACTTTGACATCCGTAGATGAGATATTTTTAACCAATTTATAACGAAGTTGACACGAAGAACAACAAAAACATAGACTTGCACGCTTCTGTTATTGCATGGTTGTAGCATTTATAACATTAAAATGAAGTGTACACATAGTTGCTTTAGTAACTAATCAGGGTGGTAAAAATATATAAAATAATTCTAATAGAAAGATTATGTATGTTGCAATGCCCTGAACACAACAGGACAGGAATATGCAAAGATTTTTAAATAAGAAATGTAAATTTACTTGAATTGCTTTATATTAGTGTTCTAATAGGTATGTGCTGGTATAAATACAACTAGTGTAGAGCACACTAATATTATAGAACACATACACTGTATTAAGCTTTGAGATTGTAAAGCAAAGATTTTTATCTGTTTAAAAAGTGTTTTATGAACGACGATTTAAAGATGGATAGAAAAAGTTTTACTTTATTTACTTTTATTTGACCATGCTACACAACAAAGAATAATTCTGACATTATACCTTTAATGAGAAGTGATGTCATGATCACTATAAATAGAAGGAAAGGGGCGGAGTACAAACCATTTGAAAAAGTTTTCAAACTTTTGGAAACGCAAAGCATTTTACTTGTGTTGTTTTAATTAACCAAAAATATTGAAGTTGGTATCGCTTAATAAATACTTTTTACTTCAAGCAATACAGAGTCGCTGGTGTTTGAATATAAGGTTTACATCACTTGGATACAAGCGCAAAGAAAGGAAATTTTGTCAGGTACATTTGCTATACTTGGTCTGTTTTTCTGCAGCTATTCCATGCCTTTTGGTTTCTACAGTTATTGAGTTTGTCAGTAGTCTAATATAACCTTTTCTGTCAGAAAAGTTTCTAATTTGTTGTCTCTTACCCTATCGCATTTAGCGACTATATTTTCCTGAGTTTTCTTCACTTTACTCTGCACCTTTTACTACAAAATAATTTCTCCCTTACCATCGTTGGTAAACCCTTCTTTTCTTCATTACCTTCGGGTATTCTTTCGTGCCATTGCTGGTACCCTTTCTTCTGTTTCCTTTTCAATCTTGGCAGATAGAAAAGGTAGTCCAGGATTTAAAAGGTGTTCAGATTGTGGACACAAATTTCCTACATCAGATGCACACTGTTTGTGTGTTTATTGCATGAGTATGTCTCACTTATCTGTTGACCCACCCTGTGGTATTTGTAAAAATGTTTCCAATAGAACTTTGTTTGAGAGGAAAAATAAGTTGTTGCTGAAGGGACTTCTTAAATCTCCGTTTTCAGAGGCTATTTCTGGGTTGGAGGCTTCATCCCCTCGTAGAGCCCATAAGAAAATATTGGATGATCCTACAAAGGCAAAGTCTTTGCCTTCGTCCCCGGCTGGGGACTCCCGCCATCCAAGACCTAAGAAGGCTAAAGTTTCTGCTTCGGAGCTCACTCAGTCAGCCCCAGCATGTTTGGTGCCTAGACCTTCGGCATCAAGGCTTTTGGAGCCTTCAGTGATTTCGGCTCCGTCTACTGTAGCCTTTACTATATCGGTACTGAGGGGCTCCTTGGTTCAGACTACTGCGACTACTACATCAGCACCGACTGTCCAGTCGGCGCAGACCTTGACCACGTTGGCTCCAACATCTTGCTCAGAACTGACACCTCAGTCATTGGCACCAATTTTGTCGGTTCCAGCTTCGGTACCAGCAACCACTTCGGCACCAGTCCTTTTGTCAGTGCAGACCGTGACCTTGGCACCAATGATTTCCTCGGTGCAGACACCCGTAGTCCAGTCTCTCTCTGCACCCTTGTTCTCAGCGCAGACTGGTGAAGTGGGCACCGAGCTTGTCTCTTCTGTGGACAGACCTGTTTCTCCCTCAGCTGTCTCCGTGAGGTCCACTAGAAGCCTTTCTGAACACGACGTGTTTCGTCTTGTGGATCAAGTGCTTCTGGCCGGAGGTATCCCGCTCCCGAGGACTTATCCTTTCTTGGGAGGTGATCACCCATCGCCAAAGACTCCTTCTTATTCTCTTCCTTCATTGCCTTTGAAATCCATTGATATAGCACAGTCTTCCCCTTCTACGGTTCCCTTTATGGACCTCACTAAGGAACCACAGTTGCCTTCGTAGCAGGAGAGTTTTGCTACGACCCAGGATAATAGTTGTGACATGCGTAATTTGTTGTTTCACAGCCATCAGGGGACTCCGGGTCAGCAGGCTGAGCCATTTAGGGGAGGGGTGACCCCTGTCCTGGACACTCACCCCTCTTCAGGTGGACAAGCCTTCCAACTGATGGAGAAGGCTCTGGCTTCTGCTGGTGATACTGTGCTGTCTATCTCCTCGCTCTCCTCTGGACTGCTATGTTCACAAGTCGCACCTAGCGGACACCAGGCGCAAGGGCCTCAGGACATATTCCCACAGGAAACCCCCTTTCCATTGTCTTCCCCAGTCCCCCCTCTGAGGAAGTTCGCCGGAAAGGTTTGTGCAAGAGGAAGCACATGGACTCCACAGAGGGGTCTCTCACTGAAGACACAGACATTGATGATGGGGAAGGATCCCCTCAGTCACCCTGTGAGGTATCCTTTGGTGATATCCTCGAAATCCTTAAACAGAGAGGTGACTGGCAGCCCTCTAATCCAACCTCTGAGGAGTCTGTGTTCCTGCAGGCCTTTCACGCCCGGCCCCCTACATCCTGGGTTACTCCACCTGCCAATGAACTTGTCCGGCTCATCATGCAGCATGCATGGAAGGCTCCTGACACCATCAAGGCTATTCCCCGGAGGCCAGATAAGATTTTGTCCCCTCCTGCTACAGATCCCCATTGGTCTAAAGGTCTTCCTGTGGATTCTTTGGTGGTGGCGGCCGCAACCAAAAAGGATCTGGTGGAAGAAGAAAGCCAGACTGTCCATCCACCCAACAAAGAGTCCCAGGCCCTGGGCAAGATAGAGAAGCGCACCTTTGCATCAGTGACCTTTGCTATCCGGTCCCTGAATTATATGGCACACTTTACCAGGCTTCAAAGGGATTTAATTTCCAAGCTCTCTGAAACCTTGGCTGGTGCCGTGTCTGATGAGGTCCGTGACAGTGGCGGCCACCATTGAGTCAATATCTAACTCCTCCATGCGATTGATATCTCACGCATCAGAAGGAGCAGCTAGAGTTGTGGGTTCAGCTGTGGTCTTGAGACGACAAGCCTGGATGCGCTTGTGCAATTTCGCGGAACCCTTTAAGGCTGCCTTTCTTAACACTCCCATTGAAGCCTCCTCGTTGTTTGGACCCAAAGTTAAAAGCACACTGGCCAGATGTAAACAGGACGGTAAGACCCTTTCTGCCGTAGGTGTCCGTTATTCTTCCCCTCAACTTGTTTTCTCCCAAAACCAAAAGACTGAGAAGATATGGTTCAAGAAGTCTCAGGGTCCTTTCCGTGACACACAGGCCGAATTCTCCCCTAGAGGCAGAGGGGGAAACTCACAGGGAAGACGCCCCTTTTGGGGCAAAGGGCTCTGCGTAACCAGGGTTCCAGGGATTCTTTTCCTGGCCAATCCTACCAGCGCTCCTGAAGAGCGGCCCAACTCCTTTCCTCTGGAGGTGATTGAGAGTCGTTTCTCCTTGTACCCTTCTGCCTGGCTAACCATCACCACCGATTCTTGGGTACAAAGGATTATAACCAGAGGTTATCATATCCCCTTCAATCTTTGTCCTGTCCCTTCAAAAAACCTTCCCAACATTCCACCCAGTCAAAGGGAAAAAGCAGCAGTAGAGATAGAAAAGCTGCTAAGAAAAAGAGTCATCCAAATAGTCCCTCCAGACCAGATAGGATCCGGATTCTACTCAAGACTATTTTTGGTGCCAAAGAAAACCGGGCACTGGAGGCTAATTTTGGATCTCAGTGTATTGAACAAGTTTGTAAGAGTACAAACATTTCGGATGGTCACAATACAGTCTATCCTCCCGCTTTTGGAAATAGACGATTGGATGTGCTCGATAGATCTTCAAGATGTGTACTACCACATAAAAGTGGACAGGCCATCAAGAAGATTTCTGAACTTCCGTGCAGGAGCCAGTCACTACCAGTTCAGAGTACTGCCCATGGACTCTTTACATCCCCCAGAGTGTTCACAAAGTGTATGGCATCATCACAGCTCACTTGCGACTACAAGGATTCCAGGTGTTTCCGTACCTAGATGACTGGCTCATCTCCGCCCCCACCAGACATCTATTGGAAGAAGCCCTGGCATACTCTCTTCTCGCTACACAAAGGCTAGGCATAACCATAAACTGGCAAAAATCCAGTCTCACCCCATCTTATTCCACAGAATTCATAGGGGTTATCTTGGATACAAAGAATTGCAGAGCATCCATTCCAGAGCACAGAATTCTAAGGATAAAGCAACAAGTGATCCCAATCCTTTCAAGGGAGAAATCCACAGCTCACTCTGTCCTACAGCTGTTGGGTTCCATGGCAGCCTCCATCACCATTGTTCCCCTGGCCAGGTTTCATATGAGGCCTCTACAATGGCTACTGCTTACCCAATGGTATCCTTTTCCGCATCCTCTTTCAGCCAAGATTCGAGTAACCCACAGGTGCAAACAGGATTTAAATTGGTGGATGACCCGCAACCCATCACAATGGTCTCGCCCCTTCTCCCCCCAGCAGCCCAAGGCTACAGTCACCATGGACGCCTCCCTGATGGGGGGGGGGGGCTATGTCAGGGACAGACAGTCCAATGCACTTGCTCTGAATTGGAGGCCCAACTGAATATAAATGTTCTAGAGCTGAGGGCGGTGCTTCTGGCGTTCATAGGTCGATACTAGGCTAACTGCCCTAGGGCATTTACAAGCCTAGCCAGAGTGTGTTTGGCTTTCGCCACCTTTCTTAAATTAGTTGACTGTGCTTCTGTATAGTAGGTCACAGAAGATAGCCCATTTAAGGTTAGTTTACCGTGCCTCTGTCTAGCAGTGACACATAAGAGATCCCAGGGGTAAATTTACGATCTCCCATCCAAACGTCAAGATTCTTCTTGAAGAGGGTCATTGAGGGGCTCTGTCTGACATGGATTGGGATTTTGTTCCAGAGTGAGGGGAGCCTCTGGGATATGAAACTGTCCCTCCAGCATGTTCTATTTATTTCTGTGCTGAGGTTTAAGTCACTGGAGCGTGTAGTTCTGATGGATTTGGATTTCTTGAGGTGGAGCATGTCCATTAATTCTGGGTTCGCCTCTGAGTAGGCGGTAAGCAACTGAGTAGAGCTGGAGTTTCTTTAGCCTAACTGCGTAGGGCATCTGTTTGAGTCCCTTGATCCTCTTGGTGAGGTACTTTTGGGGTCTTTCTAGTTGTAGCAGGTGTCGGGTAAGGTACATCCTGAATGGGGCATTGTATTCAATTATAGGCCTGATGAGTGATGAGTAGAGGGGCACAATGACCTCTCTTGATCTAGATGTGAACCCCTTCGTGATAAGATGGGCTATATAGAATGTCTTTCTAACCACTTTGGCAATGTGATTGTCAAAGGAGAGATTGCAATCTACTTGGGTCCCCAAATCCCTAATTACTTCTTCCGTACTTAATGAATTACCACCTATGTGGTAATTTGTGGGCACTTTGTTTTTCCCAAAGGGGATGACTATGCACTTTTTGGCATTTAGCTTTAGGCCATGGCTCTGGCACGAGTTATCTGTCTCTGTGAGACCTTTTTGGAGGATGCTTGTGTCAGCCAGCGAGTCGATTATGGCCCCCAGTTTGCAGTCATCTGCAAACTTTGTCAGCCATAGTCCTCCTGTGTTAGCCTGTACCTCAGAGAAACATATACCGAACAAGAGAGGTCCCAGGACTAAGCCTTCTGTGCGTTGCAGGCATTCCATCCCCTGCTGCCGTCTGGGACGATTGCGATACAATCAGACAACATGGCGGTGGTCTGGTACATCAACAAACAAGGTGGAACCAAATCTTACCCCTTTGTCGAGAGGCCATGAGGATATGGCAATGGGCGATGGCTACCGACCATTTTTTTCTAGCAAGGCACATTCCCGGGAGTTCCAACGTGATAGCAGACAGACTCAGCAGGTGCATTCTACAACCTCACGAGGGGTCCCTGAATCCCTTGATAGCGGTGGACATCTTCCACCATTAGGGCTGTCCTTGCTGTGACCTCTTTGTATCCCCGACCAACTACAAATGCAGCAACTACTTCGCCCTGATTCCCCTCCGGGACAGTCACCAAGGGACGCTCTAGTCCACGATTGGCCCTCGGGTCTTCTTTATCCATTCCCACTTATCCCCCTCATTCCCCAGTTTCTGAAGAAAGCCCGTTGGTTGTAGAGCAAGGTGATGCTCATAGCACCATATTGGCCTCGTCAGATTTGGTTCCCCTTCCTTTGGCCTCAGCTGCTAGATCAACCATGGATTCTCCATCCAACCCGGGAGTTGATCTCACATCCGCAGAACCTGATTCATCCCAACTTGGACAGCCTGAAGCTCACAGCTTGGCTCCTCCAATTCCCTTGATTGCCAGGCAGAATGTTCTTTCTTTACCAGTACGGGACATTCTTATTGCATCTCATAAGTCTTCTACTAGAATTACTTATCTAAGCTAGTGGAAAAGATTTACCTGTTGGTTGAAAGAAAAACAAGTCGATCCCTTATCAGCACCGGTGTCGATAATACTAGAGAACAGAAAAGCAGGCACTTCAATGTAGCAAATCCTTTGAAGGAAGCAAACATTTACTTTTACAAAGTAAACGTTTGCTTCCTTCCAAGGATTTGCTACATTGAAGTGCCTGCTTTTCTGTGTTTTTGCTGGTCTTTCATTTTTTCTGTGGACTTTGATAATACTAGAGTATCTGGCTGACCTATTTCAGTCGGGTCTATCGACCTCTGCCATTAGAGTTCATTTGGCTGCAATATCTAATTTCCATGAGGGTGTCCAAGACTCCTTTTCACACAAATTATGCAAGACTTTCATAAAAGGTGTGAATCATTTGAAGCCCTCTTTTAGAGAACCTATTCAACCATGGGACCTGTCATTAGTTCTACAAGCTCTGACAATGCCACCCTTCGAACCAGCTTCTTCTTGCAACCTCAAATATTTGTCATGGAAAACCTTGATTTTGGTCGCCATTACTTTTGCCAGACGTGTCTCTGAGCTTCAAGCCTTATGCAGCAAGAGTCTATACTTGATTTTTCATAGAGGTATGGTATCTTTGAGAACTAATCCTTCATTTCTGCCAAAAGTGATCTCTGAAATGTCCATTAATCAAACCATTGAATTGCCAGTTTTCTTTCCCAATTATTCAAACAGAGGAGAGTATTGCCTACATACCCTAGATATTCACAGGCAAATTTGCTTCTTCTTGAACAGGACTAGGTCCTCTCGTAAATCTGACCAGTTATTTTTGGCCTTTTCTGGACCTAGATTAGGATCTGCTGTTGCTAAGGTTACATTGGCTAGATGGTTGAAAGACTGTGTGACATTCATTTATACACAACGTAATATCCCATTGCCTACTACCATAAAGGCTCATTCGACAAGGTCGGTGGCAACTTCTGCTGCCTTCCATGCCAGAGCTTCTTTATATGACATCTGTGCAGCTGCAACTTGGGCTACGCCTCATACCTTCATGAATCATTACAAATTGATTTTGGCATCCAGGGGAAGAGCATCTTTTGGTTCTATGGTGCTCAGGAATAGAGGTAGCTGGGAACTCTGTCCCATACTTAAGGAATGAACGAGGTTATGTATTATCATAAAGTTCCATCTGTATTGTTGATCCTCGTTCAATCATTACGACCCTCCCTCCTTCCCCCTCCTGTGGCTTCTAGTGGATCTCACCATCCGGTTCTTTTAGGTCATTTGACCAGAGGTAGCCTCTACCTTCTTTTGACTTGCAAACTCAATCTGAGGTAACAGGGAGAGAGGAATTCTGGGTAAGAGTTTAGCTCGAGAGTTTGTAGCTGACATGAGCTTGGAAGATGGCCGGCTCGGTTCCAAGGTTGGAACCGATACCCATACATATGACTGAACGAGGATCAACAATATAGATGGAACGTTATGGTAAGACATAACTTCTTTTTACAGCTCAAGGCTTTGTTTTGTCATCATTAATTTTGCTTCCCAAAACTACTTAAAACTGTCTCAGAATGTTCCACAACACTGAGATGTCCTTTTCTGGTTTAATCGGGTACAAAATAATATAGTCTAAAAATAAAGCCAAATTTTTTGGATTAACCTACCAATTATATTGTTGAATTTCTGAGCCCCTTGTTTTCTTTGCCAAAGGCTCTAACCATAATACATATAGCAAAAGGGAAAGAGGATACCCCTGCATGTTTCTTCTTTTCAGACACAACTTATGAAAGAGGAACCCTAACGTTTTAAGGTTACCTCTAGTCCCTCATGTATCCTCCTGATTAACCTTTTTATTGTACCAGGAAATAAAAATGCTTCCATTGCCCTACTTATAAAATCCAAGCTTACTGTGTCAAATGTAATCTTTGCATCAATACCCATCAAAATAGAGGTATTTTCTTACTTTCTGCTTCCTTCTGGATCATCGTTGTTCCATTAATCCAATGAAATATGCAAGGTACCACCACAGTTCTTCAAATTCATGATCATTAAAACAGTAACTATTCAGATCAGTAAGCGCTTTCGGGCTACATCAAAACCCTTCATCAGACTTAATTAATGACATTTCTTTTCATTTAAATATAGAAAAAAGTGCCCAAAAAAGTTTTTCATTCAATTAATTCATATATCTAAACTCATCACTAGATGGTAGCATTTATCTAAAATTTCAATTCTTGTAGTATATTAATATAAATGGATGTGTTTAAAAGTGTCTGTACATATGTAAAGAAAAGTATATATAAATATAAATATATATATAAAAATACATATGTATATAGATGCATACATAAAAATAAAACTATAACACACACAGCACTTGCATTTCATACATTACTATATTAAAATCATAACTAGCACAATAGTTAATAAAACAATACATTTAATATATAGAAATGCACATGTATAATAACATGGAACAACTCCCTCATAAATGCATACTCAATGTTTCAAGGATCTATCTCTCAAAAATGGTTTTATGGCGACCCTATCATTCAGCCCCTTCCCTTTATCTGATTGCATCCTAATTATCCATTTAATTTCTTGTTGTTCTGTATGATTCTTAACATTTCTTAACATGTTTTGCCAAAGCATTTGTCTCATCCTTTTGATTAATGGCATAAATATGTTCCCTCACCCTTTCTCTTAAGGTTTGATTGGGTTTACCTATATAGTAGCTTGTACACTTCTCACAGCTAGCTAAAATGGAGGGACCAGGGACCTCATCTATTTATCTAGCTGTGAGAAGTGTACAAGCTACTATATAGGTAAAACCAATCGAACCTTAAGAGAAAGGGTGAGGGAACATATTTATGCCATTAATCAAGAGGATGAGACAAATGCTTTGGCAAAACATACATTAGAAAATGATTTAAGTCATAAGTTTAAGTTTACTGTAATAGAATTAGTTAATAGAAGTAAAAGACTGGGAAATGTTAAGAATCACACACAAGAACAAGAAATGAAATGGATAATTAGGATGCAATCAGATAAAGGGAAGGGGCTGAATGATAGGGTTTCCATAAAATCATTTTTGAGCGATAGACCGTTGAAACATTGAGTATGCATATATGAGGGAGTTGTTCCATGATATTATACATGTGCATTTCTATATATTAAATGTACTGTTTTATTAACTATTGTGCTATATATACGTTTCTTACATATATACAGACACTTTTAAACACATCCATTTATATTACTATACTACAAGAATTGAAATTTTAGATAAATGCTACCATCTAGTGGTGAGTTTAGATATATAAATTAATTGAATGAAAAACTTTTTGGCGCTTTTTTCTATATTTAAATGAAAAGAAATGTCATCAAGTCTGATGAAGGGTTTTGATGTAGCCCGAAAGCGCTTACTGATCTGAATAGTTGCTGCTTTAATGATCGTGAATTTGAAGAGCTGTGGTGGTACCTGGCATATTTCTTTGGATTAATGGAACAATGATGATCCAGAAGGAAGCAGAAAGTAAGAACATACCTCTATTTTGATGGGTATTGATGCAAAGACTGCATTTGATACAGTAAGCTTGGATTTTATAAGTAGGGCAATGGAAGCATTTTTATTTCCTGGTACAATAAAAAGGTTAATTAGGAAGATGTTTTAATAAAGGATCGTGAATTTGAAGAGCTGTGGTGGTACCTGGCGTATTTCTTTGGATATTTCTACATTTTGTTGTTGACGCTGCAGGTACCTCAGTCCTTTTAACTGCTTATTGGATTTTTTGATTGTTCCATTAATGTTATCAAATGCCCCCCCCCCCCCCTCCACAAAACCACACTGATCTAGATTTATCAATTTTACAACACCTGTGCCATTCTTTTACCTATTTGTAGACATGACTGCTTTGTAGTCATAACTTAAAGTTGAAATGGGCTTATATGAAGCTGGGTCTGATCACAGCCACCACAGCTTTCTTCCAGGATATTGGTTCTTCCACATTTTTATCATTTTCTTCCATTCTAGCTTCCAAACTTCCACAGAAATATCATCTATTCTTGGACACTTTCCTGTAGATTGATTATACGTCACCATTTTTATCTCATCTTTTCCTATCTTAAATGTTAACTGTTGAGCATCATCTGCCTCTAACTCAAATGCCATGGAACAACTAGTCACCATCCCACAAGAGGAGAAAACATACTTGATCTCATCATCACGAACATGGGATCAAAATGTTCAACACAGTATACCCCTCACTGGTGAGATCAGATCATAAACTAATCTCGCTGGAGGTCCTCATCCGCCCACCTGAAACAAAAGTGAAAAACTTCTCAAAAGCCGATTTCACACTTCTAAAACTAGTGTGGTCTCCTTTAAGGCCCCTGAGCCAGTGGTAAACATTACTCAAACCGCTGAATCACTTACAAATGCCTTCTACCAGCACCTACAGGACTGCATGGATCAGGCAATCCCAAACAAAACTAAGACTCTCTGTACCAAAGGCAAGCGTCCAGTCTGGTGGACCCCAGCCATAAACAAGCTCTACAACAAAAGGAGGAAGCTACTACAAGATAGAGCAAAATCCTTGAAAGGTAAGACACCTTTGATCATTATAAGTAAAAAACTAAGAGCTCTCATAAAATCATCCAAGGCAAATTTTGAGAGAAAAATCGCCAAGGACTCTAAATCATAAGGCCTTCTTTAGCTATGTTAGAAACCTAGGAGGAAACTCCCAGATATGCTCAGAATTAGTTCAAAATGATGTGAAAATTACTGAACCTACACACATTGCCAACATACTGGCTGACAGGTTCAGTGCAAACTTCTCCCCCCCCCCCCCCCCCAAAGAGAGATATCTATTCCAGAGGATTGTAGCCCCCCAAACATCTCCAACGCCCAGGTGAGAACTGCCCTCACTAAGGCAAAAAACACAGCATCCATGGGACCGGATGGTGTCCCCGGCTGTGTGCTTCATGAACTCAACGAGGAATTAAACCCACAGTTAGGACAGCTGTTTAATCTTAGCCTCACCTCAGGATCATCCAAAGTGGCAGCACTGTGGTCCCACTTCATAAGGGCGGTGCCTCCACAGACCCTGGAAATTACCGCCCCATTAGCTTGACAAGCCTTATCTGCAAAGCCATGGAGAGGATCATAATGGAACTCATAAATAAAGACATAGGGAACTTGCAGACTTTGGATCCAACCCAGTTTGGCTTTGTCAAAGGCAGATCCTGCCTCTTAAACTTGGTTGACTTTTCGAGACAGTCACCAAGGCCATTGATGAGGAAAGGCAGTCCATACAGCCTACCTCGACCTGGCAAAGGCCTTGACACAATACCCCACTCAGGTATCATCGAAAAACTCATCAGCTTGAATGTAAACCCATACATCACAAGATGGGTTGCAAACTGGCTAAGTGACAGAACCCACAGGGTCAGAGTTGCTGGAGCCATGTCAGACTCAAAGCCTGTCACAAGTGGTGTCCCACAGGGCTCAGTCCTGGGTCCACTCTTGTTCGGCATCTACTTTTCTGAAGTACAAGCAAACACAGGAGGGTTATGGCTGACAAAGTTTGCAGATGACTGCAAACTGGCCATAGTCGAAAACACATCTGACACAGATATCCTCCAGAAGGGCCTCACAGAAAGGATAACTGGTGCCAGAGCCATGGCCTGAAGTTAACGCCAAAAATGCATAGTCATACCCTTGGGAAAAACAAGGTTACCCCTAGCTACCATATAGGTGGCAATCCACTGAGCACAGAAAAAGTCATCAGGATCTGGGGACCCAGGTTGACAGTAGCCTTTTGTTTGACACTCATGTTGCTAAAGTAGTTAGGAAAACCTTCTATATCACCCACCTGATCATGAAGGGATTCACATCTAGATCAAGGGAGGTCATCGTCCCCTGTACTCATCACTCATTAGACCTATGATTGAGTACAATGCCCGTTCGAATGTATCTGACCAGATCCTGCCTCTTAAACTTGGTTGACTTTTAGAAATAAAGGATGCATAGAAAGGAGCCATAGGGCCTAAAATCACTTGGAAAGCCTTGAAACATTGAGTATGCATATATGAGGGAGTTGTTCCATGATATTATACATGTGCATTTCTATATATTAAATGTACTGTTTTATTAACTATTGTGCTATATATACGTTTCTTACATATATACAGACACTTTTAAACACATCCATTTATATTACTATACTACAAGAATTGAAATTTTAGATAAATGCTACCAAAGCTCTAGTGGAAATGAGTTTAGATATATAAATTAATTGAATGAAAAACTTTTTGGCGCTTTTTTCTATATTTAAATGAAAAGAAATGTCATCAAGTCTGATGAAGGGTTTTGATGTAGCCCGAAAGCGCTTACTGATCTGAATAGTTGCTGCTTTAATGATCGTGAATTTGAAGAGCTGTGGTGGTACCTGGCATATTTCTTTGGATTAATGGAACAATGATGATCCAGAAGGAAGCAGAAAGTAAGAACATACCTCTATTTTGATGGGTATTGATGCAAAGACTGCATTTGATACAGTAAGCTTGGATTTTATAAGTAGGGCAATGGAAGCATTTTTATTTCCTGGTACAATAAAAAGGTTAATTAGGAAGATGTTTTAATAAAGGATCGTGAATTTGAAGAGCTGTGGTGGTACCTGGCGTATTTCTTTGGATATTTCTACATTTTGTTGTTGACGCTGCAGGTACCTCAGTCCTTTTAACTGCTTATTGGACTTTTTGATTGTTCCATTAATGTTATCAAATGCCCCCCTCCCTCCACAAAACCACACTGATCTAGATTTATCAATTTTACAACACCTGTGCCATTCTTTTACCTATTTGTAGACATGACTGCTTTGTAGTCATAACTTAAAGTTGAAATGGGCTTATATGAAGCTGGGTCTGATCACAGCCACCACAGCTTTCTTCCAGGATATTGGTTCTTCCACATTTTTATCATTTTCTTCCATTCTAGCTTCCAAACTTCCACAGAAATATCATCTATTCTTGGACACTTTCCTGTAGATTGATTATACGTCACCATTTTTATCTCATCTTTTCCTATCTTAAATGTTAACTGTTGAGCATCATCTGCCTCTAACCTTGGCATACCTGAGGTCTTCCATGAAGATTTCCATTTGTGCTTCTTGATTTCCACATTCCTCTACTTTATACAAATTTTCATAAAATTTCCGAAATATCTCTAATTATCTGTACAGGATCTCTGGTTATTTTTCTTGTTATAGCCTCCCTTAGTTTGGTGAACACCCTTTCTACTTTCTTTTGCCTTAGTCTAAAAGATTTTGTACTGTTGAGTTATCAAAAAACAGTTGCTTAACAGCACTGTTTCTAAACTCATGCATATTATTGAGATATTCCCTTATTTTCTGTTTAGCAGTCATCATGTTCTGAGAGATCCCCTTTATTCTGCAGTTCTTTAATCTTTGTTAGCTGCTTGAAATAATTAGTGTTACAACTTGACCATATCTCTTTTTCTTTTAATTCTACCCTATTTTTAAACTCCATTTTCCTTTTATCCCACTCATTAACTATATATAACTTATGAATAAATTTCTGTCTTCCCTAATAACTTTCAAATAATTTCCACTACCCATTTCTTAAATTCCTCTCTTTTTAACAGGTAGGTGAGAAAGTGCCAGTGTCTCATTTGTACTTCATTACCCTACATTTTTACCATAGTTGTTATAGGCGCATGATCTGAAATAGTTGTTGGATGTATGTCGAATCATTCAATTAAATGCATATGTTCTTGTGAAATATAATTTCTGTCTAGTCTTGCTAGTTATTGTACCTTGGGTAGTAATGCGTAAAGTCTCTCTCTCTCAGTTCCTTTTACTGAAGTCACTTCTTCCATACCAAATATTTTCATACATTTCTTCAGATATCTACCCTCTTTTGTATTTTCCCTTCTAGATTCTCATATACTTCTTCACTGATGCAAATGAAGTTCCAATCTCCACCTGTAAGCAATATTCTCTGCTGAAAGCTGACTATTTCTCCTAAATTTTTCTAAAGCTCCATAATAGCAGTTTTAGGTGTAATATAAATACTTGCCACCGTAATCCTTCTCCCGTGCCAGTAGCTCCTTGCTACCACAAATCTACCATCACTATCTTTTTTTTCCCCTCTTCCATCACTGTTGGAGTTCCTCTAGCAATTAGTATAAGTACTCTCCTTTTCCTTTGTCCATGATATTTAGTGTAGCCATAATGATAAGAAGTCATTATTCACATGCATTATATATGACAGCTTTTTTAAATGTCTGTTTCCAGCGTTTGTGTTACATGCACCCCCTATTTGGCAGGTTGATCTTTTATACGAATGGTTCTTGTCATTTTTACTTGAACCTATGTCACATTTTACAAGACTTTTTGTTTTAATGAAAACCCTAAAACAAAAAATATACCACAGAGCCTATTAACTGAAAACAAACACATCTAAGTCCAAGTAGGTCATTGTTCCACTGTATTCAGCATTCACCAGACCTATAATTGAGGACAATGCCCCTTTGGTGTTTACTTATACAGGCACATCCAAAAATTAGAATGTCCACAAAGGTTCCTTACTAAAAGAATACAGGGCAGAAGTAACATGTCCTATACAGATTGCCTCAAAGCCTTATCCCTGTTTTCCATCTGCTACAGGTTGTTGAGGGGAGGTCTGTGTCTAGCATACAAGGCATTATGAGACCCCACCCTGATGGACTTCCTCCTTATCTGCAAAACAAACAGCACCAGAATTACCTATTCTGAAGAATTAAACCTTGCCTGTGATATGCATAGGACCTGCTAGAGAGGCAGGTATTTATCCTAGCGGCAACCCCTTTTCTGGAACGGGCTTCCCATCCATGTGAAGCAGAGTTCCTCCCTAACCCTATTCAAGTACAAGTTGAAGAATGGGATGAAGAACAGAAAATTCATCCCTGGTTTTGCATGTATGTCTCTAATGGACATAAGCAGCATGTAAATGGATCACCTCCCCGGACCCTGGTTACACTTATCAAGGACACCAGAACTTTTCAGAGATTTGGAATGCATGGCTAGGCTTAAAAATGTCCTAGTGGTGGTTAGCCTATATAGTACACACCTATGGACCTGTAAAACTGTGTCCATCTTCATCTAAGAAGTTTAACTGTCCTGATAGGAACAATTGTCCCAAATGCTGAACCCACAAGCATTAACTAACCTAAAGTTAAGGTTCCCCATGCAAAAGCGCATGTTACAGCCTGTACGTCTATTTACACTAGTTGCTGTCTGTTCTTGTTTTGTCTTTATTCCCTTTACAGATGTGAAAAGCAGGTTATATGCATACATTACATTTTAGCATTAAGAAAAAGTGCACTGGCTCTGTAAATAAAACTAAGTAATACATTGCTGTAGTAAATGCATTAAAGCATTTAGTTACCAGAAAGTTGCTATCTGTTATTCACTTCTTATAATTTCAAACTATTTTTTACTGAGATGCTTGTCCTCATACTTTTTAATTTTATGATCTGATGATGTCCTTTTCATTCCTCCTGAATGAATGGTAAGTTGAGGAAGAATGAAAATAGACAACACAGATGCCTTGTTATGATGAGTACATAACTTTCATATCTGATGTCCTTTTCATTCTTTGTCAATGAATGGGTTATGATCCCTATACTTGGATCTGACTCAGTTGCATACTTCATTCTTTAGATCCAACTCTCAAGCTCCTCCCCTCCCTCTACCCATAATGCCCTAGTCTAGCCTCAGTACCTCAGATCTCATTTACTGCCATCATGCTCAGACATAGGGTCCTTCTCTTGCAGCATTTTGCTGAGTTTTTTAACTTTTTGTAAGTTAAAGTTTAGCTTTCTTATCTAAAATTTCCATCTTCTTTTACTACAACCACCTTCTTAGTTTCCGGTTTATTTTCTGCATCAGGAGGGTGTATAGTATAGTTTTATAATAATTTCTTAACTTACTACAGTAGATATAAAAGGTTTACACACCATTGTTAAAGTGCCAAGTTTTTGTGATATAAAAAAATGAGACCACAATAAATTATTTCAAAACTTTTCCCACCTTTAATGAGACCTATAACCTGTACAATTCAATTGAAAAACAAACAAATCTGTTAGGGGAAAAATTTAAAAAGTAAAAAACGTACAATAAGCTGGTTGCATAAGTGTGCACACCCTTAAACTAATACTTTGTTGAAGCACCTTTTGATTTAATTACAGCATTCAGTCTTCTTGGGTACACACCTGCCATCAATCAAAGAGACTCTGATTAACCCCAAATAAAGTTCAGCTGTCCTAGTAGGATTTTCCTGACATTTACTCTATTGCCTGCTTCAGCAAAAGCCATGGTTCACGGAGAGTTTACAAAGCATCATAGGGATCTCATTATTGAAAGGTATCAGTCAGAAGGTTACAAAAAATTTCCACAGCATTGGATATGCCATGGAACACAGTGAAGACAGTCATCAAAAAGTGGAGAAAATATGGGACAATAGTGGCATTGCAAAAAACTGGATGTCCCTCCAAAATTGATGAAAAGACAAGAAAAAAACTGATCAGGGAGGGTGCCAAGAGACCTACAGCAACACTGAAGGAGCTGCAGGAATTTCTGGCAAGTACTGGTTGTGCACTACATGTGACAACAATCTCCTGTATTCGCCATATGTCTGGGTTATGGGGTAGGGTTGCAAGATGGAAGCCTTTTCTTACACAGAAAAACATCCAACCCCAGCTAAAATTTGCAAAACAATACATCAGGTCTACCAAAAGCATGTGGGAAAATGTATTGTGCTCTGATGAGACCAAGGATGAACTTTTTGGCCATAATTCCAAAAGGTATGTTTGGTGCAAAAACAACATTTCACATAACCAAAAGAACACCATCCCACGGTGAAGCATGGTGGTGGCAGTATCATGCTTTGGGGTTGCTTTTCTTCAGCTGGAACTGGGGCTTTTTTCAAGGTGGAGGGAATTATGAACACTTCCAAATACCTGCCACAAACCTTCAGGCGTCTGCTGGAAAGCTGAAGATGAAAAGGAATTTCACCTTTCAACATGACAATGACCCAAGCATACTTCCAAATGGCTTCACCAAAAGAAAAATTAAAGTTTCGGAATGGCCCAGCCAGAGCCCTGACCTAAATCCAATAGAAAATCTGTGGGATGACCTGAAGACGGCTGTGCACAAGAGATGCCCTTGCAATCTGACAGATGTGGAGCACTTTTGCAAAGAAGAGAGAGCAAATATTGCCAAGTCAAGATGTGCCATGTATTCGTTTAAGGGTGTGCACACTTATGCAACCAGCTTATCTTACTTTTTTTTTTTCCCATAACAGATTTGTTTGTTTTTCAATTGAATTGTACAGGTTATAGGTCACATTAAAGGTAGGAAAAAGTTTGAAATTATTTATTGTGGTCTCAATTTTTTATATCACAAAAACCTGGCATTTTAATAGGGGTGTGTAAACTTTTTATATCCACTGTATATTTGGTAATTTTGTTCTTTCTATACCTTTTGTGTCCCTCCTACCCTTTTTACAGGGTAATTCTTAATTACCATTGTTGGTAGTCTTTCTTTCTGTAATTTTTCTTTCTAAAAAAAGTCTTGTTTTTTTTATTTATCTGTAGTCTTTTCCTTGTACTTTCATGGCTGACAAGCCAACAACTTTAAAAAAATGCACTTCTTGTTTGCACAAAAATCCCTAAAGGAGTGCATATATTGTCTAGGAGCAGCTCATCTGAACACAAGCTACTGAATATGTGCAGCTTTCAACACAAGAGCTTTAGCTGACAGATGCAGTAAACTTATCCTTAAGGGTCTAATTCCTCCCTCAGCTACATATTCTTCAGGGGCTGAAACCCCCAGTAAAAGTAAAGCTCATTCAGAGCATAGGAAGCCTTCACTGACAAAGTCTCCCAAGATTTCTTCAGAACCACCTTCTAAAGTTTCCAAAATATTGGATCTGACTTCTTTGGACCCAAAAGTATGCACTCCTGATCCAAAAGCTTCAGATCCTAAAACTTTGGATCTGATTATTATAATATCAGCAAGCCCTACAGCTCAGGTTATGGACCCCAAATCCTCATATCCAAAATCTAGTACATCATACACTCCTAGAGCTCGTTCACCCGATTTTCTTTTAGATATGGTCCCCTAGGCTTCATTCCCCTTTTATGCAAACTCCCAAGAAGCAGTCTAGGCCCCAGTCAACCACATCATCCACCAGGTGCTCCAGAAGTATTTCCAAAGCAGATGTGGATAGGATGATAAGGTTCCTCAGAGCTCAGATCCAGATGGGCGTCATCTCAGCTCTCTCTTCTATTGGATCAGCGAGTCTTCCAGTCACTACTCACACCGTGCTATCTCCTTCTCTGATCCATCCTTCAGTTTTGGTGCCCCGGAATCCGACAGCTGTGAGAGTCCTGGAGTTGGATCTGAAGAGAATTACTTCCTTGACTCCTACAGCATCCCTGACCAGTTCTGCTCCTATTCCTTTGGATCGGAATGGGTCCCAGAGCCAAATCTTGATGTTGAATCTGTGGGGTTGGGATCTACTCCAATGTTATCTGATCCATCCCTGCCCCTTGTAGCTGGACAGCATGGGTCTGGTTGCCTTTCAGGCACTGATCTGATCAGAGTTGTGATCTACCTGTGCTGAAAGTCTTGACTCCCGTGCGGGTAGCCACAGCTTCTCCGGGTCCATCTGCCTTCGATGTTGTAGAAAGGTTTTATTCTCATTGTAGAGATCCAGTCTTTCTTCCATCGGATCCTCTGCTTATCCCTTCCTTGGTTCATAGCTCTCTGTCCATCAGACCAATTCCACAGGGACAGCCGGTTCCACCTAGCTTCCAGTTGGTTCCTGTGGAGGAAATCCCTCTCCTCTTCTGACACATCCCCCAAACACCCCCAGAGGAGGTCCATTGGAAGTGAACGTGCAAGAGGAGGGACATAGATTCCCCATTTGAATCTGTCACTGAGGATACTAATTTTGAGAAAGGAGACTGGTCCCCCAGATCACCACCTGATGATGTCTCCTTTGGAGACATATTAGAGATCCTTAATCAAAAAGGTGGTTGGTCTTCTGATGATCCTTTTCTGGAGTATTTCTGGAAGCTTTTGGTTCTGGCTTATCTACGTCTTGGGTGACCCCCCCCCCTCCGGTGGATGAGCTAATTGATCTAGTCTCTCACTGGGCATGGAGGGAAATGTTTTCCTTAAGCCAGTACCGCATTGACCTGACACATTCCCACCCTCCCTAAAGATGAACCTCACTGGAGCAAATGAGTCCCATAGATGCAATGGTGGTGGTGGCAGCCACGAAAAAGAGCTAGTAGAACAGAGCTCATCTGTCCAGCCACCAAACAGAGAGTCTAGGGCACTGGACAGTTTCAGAAAGTGAGTTTTTGCCTCAGTGACATTCGCCTTGAGGTCCATTAACTATCTGGCACACTTTACAAGGCTACAGAGAGATTTGACCAAAGAATTGTCAAATTCTCACTCCGAGTCCATGTTTGCAGAGGATTTCAAAAGATAATTTTCTCAGCTGGCCAGCCTTTTATCAATTTCCATTGCATCCATCAGGTTGAACTCTTACGCAGGTGAAGGTGCCTCACTGGTGGCCAGTTGAAGCATTGCCATAAGGAGACATGCCTGGATGCAACTGTACAACTTTGCGGAATCTTTCAAGGAGTCTTTCATCAAAGCACCCTTTGATGGAACATCTTTGTTTGGTCCATTTGTGAAAGAAACACTTACCCACAGTGAACAAGAAGGAAAGACCCTGTCTGCCATGGAAATTGTTTTCTACCCCTCAAATGGACTTTCTGTAGAAATCAGGGTGGTGGTAAGAAAATGTGGTTTCATAAGTTTCATGGACCTTTCAAAGATCCCCATGAAGACAAATCCTTCAGAAGCAGAGGAGGCAGTACTAACAGTAGGCACCACTCTCAAGGCAGAGGAGGCCTACAAAATCAGAGTTTCCATGATTCCTTTCCAGATAGACCCCATCAGTTCTCCTGAAGTGCTGCCTGACAGCTCACCTCTGGAGGCAGTCAGGGATAATTTTGGGACAATTGATCTTGCACACAGACTCCTTGGCTGCTATAACAGAAGATATGTGGGTGCTAAAAATAATATCCAGAAGGTGATACCATTTTCCCAGCTCCCAATCTACAAAAATAAGAAGCTTCCTGATATTCCACCCAGTCAGAAGAAGGCAGCAACACAAGAAATTTAAAAGCTGCTAGACAAAAGGGTCATCCAGGTGGTCCCACCAGACGAAACAGGATTGGGAACTTAGTCATGTTTTTTTTATTGCCAAAAAAGACAGGGAGCTAAGACCAGTCTTGGATCTAAGCAAACTGAACCAGTTCATAAAAAAGTCAAAGTTCCAAATGGTCACGGTCCAGTCCATTCTGCCATTTCTTTACAAGGATGGTTGGATGCGTTCCATAGATCTTCAGGATGAATACTATCACATCAAAATAAATGAGTAGTCCTGAAGATATTTACTCTTTTCTCTGAGATCCAGTCATTACCAATTTAGAACCCTGCACTTTGGACTCACCACAGCCCCCAATGTGTTTAGCAAATGTATGGCAGTGGTGGCAGCTCACTTGAGACTGAAAGCATTCCGAGTATTTCCATACCTAGACGACTGGCTCCTCACTTCCCCCAATATACATCTCCTTCAACAATCCATTGACTATTTGCTCCAGATTTGTCACTGACTAGGGAAAACAATCAATTACTCCAAGTTAAATATGACACCAGTAAAGAGCCTGGAGTTTATTGCCACACATCTGAACACGGCAACACAAATTGCATCTTCACCCACTCATTGTGTAAACACCATCGGATCTCAGATTCATCAAATTCTATCCCGTCTCCTCCAGACAGATTCCTTCTTTAAGCATTGGGGTCTGTGGCAGCAGCAATAGTCCTACTTCCTTTAGCATGTTACTATATGTATGTTCTTCAGTGGACTCTAGCTGTTCAAAGGTCTAGTCTTTGACAACCCAATCTTTTCCAGTGAAGCTTACACCACTTTGTAAACACCATGTACATTAGTAGAACCAGTTGGATGACATTTACCTATGCCAACCCTTTGTTTTACTGGTCATGATGACTACAGTTGCCTGCCAATTGGAATGGTGGGCATTACTTGGGAAGGAAGGTCCAAGGAATGTGGTACCCCCCCCCCGAGACTAATTCACATATCAGTGTCCTGAAGATGAGAGCAGTCCTATTAGCACTGCAGGCATTTCAAGATGCTCTTCCTCTAAGGACTGTTGCGATTCAGACCAACAATATGTCTGTAGTCTGGTACATCAACAAAAAAGGGGTAACCTGGTCTTACCCTTTCTGCCAGGAGGCTATGAGTGTGTGGCAATGGGTGATCTTCACCAACTGCTTTCTAGTTACAACACACATTCTGGGGATAACCAGTGTACTAGTGGGCAAACTCAGCAGGTCCATTCTGATGCCTCATGAGTGGTTTCTCAAACAATACGTAGCAGAGGAAATTTTCCATCATTGGAACCACCCTTGTGATCCCTTTGTGTCCCCCCCACACAAATAGTGCAGCAGGTATTTTGCCCTGATCAGCCATTAGAAGGAGTCACCAAGAGATGCTGTAGTGCACGTTTGGCCATTCGTTCTCCTTTACGCTTATCCCCTACTTCCCTTGATCCCCAAATTCTTATAGAAAGCAATGTGGTTAAAGTGCAAAGTTATCCTCATTGCCCCCTACTGGTCTCGCCAAGTGTGGTTCTCTTTCCTTTGGTCTCATCTTTATTATCCTCTCTGGTACTGCACCCAACTCTAGATCGCCTCTCACATGCCTCAGGGATGAGTCATCACAGTATCCCAGCCCTCAGTCTAACTGCATGGATTCTCCAGTTCCAATAATAGCCAGACAGCCAGACTTTCTTCTGCAATATGTACCATTTTATTATCTTTGCAGAAAGACTCCACCAAGAAGGTTTACAAGACCAAATGGAAGAGAGTTTCTCTTTGGACATTGATCCCTTTTCTGCCCCTGTCTCTGCTGGTTTGATTTTCTGCCGCTGTCTTTAAAGAAGGGTCTAGTTTTCCTATGGTTAAGCTACAGTTGGCAGTCATATCAAATTTTAATATAGGACGTAAAACTTTTTGTTTGGCCTCTTCCAAATTTATTTTATTTTTATTTTATTTTATTTTACATTTGTTAACCGGGCTAGTCTAGCTGGATATATGTCCATTTTCAGTAGAGGCCCGGGGAGAAAAGCTCCACACATACTAAATTATCAAGAGACAATTTATAAAAATTAAGTACAATAAGAATATACATTTAGTAACATGAAAAAACAAAATACCTAAGGAACACACAAAAATATAGTCGTTCAGTAGAAGCATTACAAAAAGTCAAGATTAGCAACATGTTTTCGATAATCCGTTGGAGAGAAGAAGTAGAACAGGAGATGAGAAGGGAATTACAGAAGAAATACAAAGGAGGAAGAGAGAAAGAAGCAATAGTCTAGTGAGGAGAAGGGTAAGAAGATGGAAAAAAGGACAGGGGAGAGAAAAAGGAGGAGTGGGTCAGAGCATAAGAGGAGAGCAACAGGGCAATAAGAAGAAGGAATAAGTATAGTTAATAAGTATAGTGTAAAGTTCGAGTAGAGTAGGGGGAAAGAAGAAGGTTAGTCAGGAGTCCTACAGGAACAGAGCCAGTGATTTTGGAAGTACAGTTTGATTTTTTGTTTGAAGAGTGGTAAGGAGGAGGTTAGAGTGATATCAGTGGGTAGCTGATTCCATATCCTTCCTACAGTATTAGTGAACAGAGAGTCACCAGCTAAGTTATGGGACTTTACAGATTTGGTCATGAGTTTAGAAGAAGATCGAAGGGAGGTAAGATTATTATAAGGGATTAAAAGTTGAGAAAGTATAGGGGTATTATAAGGTTGGTAAAGTATCTTGTGAGCAATGGTAAGTTGTGAGATCAAGAGACAGTTTTGTGGCTCAAGCCAGCCTAGAAGTTTTAGGTTATGACAGTGATGTGTTCTGAAAGGGTTACTGGTGGCAAAGCGGGCAATGCTATTGTAACAAGTTGCTAGTTTATTTAGGTTGGCCTTCTTAAGGTTAGTGAGAATAGGTGAGGCGTAAAAGAGAGTAGATATAAGATGGGAGTGGGCAATAGTAGCTCTGGTAGAAGGTGTGAGAAAAGGTTTGATATGGTATAATGATCCAATTTTTTTATTAACAGTTTTGATGATGTTATTAATGTGTTGATCAAAAGTGAGATTGTTGTCGATGGTTATTCCTAGCAGTTTAGTTGACGTGTCAGGAGAGATAACAGTGGTGTCATTAGACAAAATGTTGAAGTTTAATGGGGAGGCTCGAGTGGTAGGAGTGAAAAGGAGAAGTTTCATTTTTTTAGCATTGAGGAGGAGGTACCGTCTAGTAAACCAAGTTTCTACAGTGTTGAAGGTAGTTTGAGTTAGAGAGAGTAGCTGTGTGGAGGTAGATGCTGAGCAAATAATCGTGGAGTCGTCAGCATATTGGATGCAGGTAGCTTGAGGGATGACAGTGTTGAGATCGTTTATGTAAAGGGAGAAGAGAAGTGGACCGAGAATAGAGCCCTGTGGGACTCCAATAGAAACAGGCAATAAGGAAGAGATATGATTGTCCCAACGAACGGCTTGATGTCTGTTGTTAAGATAAGAAGTAAACCATTTTAAAGCCAGGTTATCAAATGAGAGGGATTTAAGGATGTTAATAAGGGAAGAATGGTTCACCATGTTAAAAGCTTTAGAGAGGTCAATAAATTGCTAGAGCAGAGGAGAAAAGATTGGAGTTACGATAGTTGTTGATAGTATCAATGAAGGAAAGGAGGGCAGTGGAGGTGCTATGGTGGGGTCTAAAGCCATGTTGACAGTTGGCTATTATGTTGTGTGAAGAGAGATATTGTACGAGTTGCTGATGGATGCATTTCTCCATAATCTTAGCTAGAGGAGAGAGAAGAGCAATAGGTCTAAAGTTAGTGTAGTCAATAGAGTTACCACCTTTGTGTAGTGGGATGATATGAGAGATTTTCCATATATCTGGTATGGTTCCCTCTTGGATAGTCCTATTAATGAGTATAGATATAGGGTATGCAATCTGTTTAGCAGCCTTTTGAAGAAAGAGAGAGGAGAGTTTGTCAGCAGAGGGGGTGCAGGGTTTCAGTTTAAGAATAAGCTTGTAGATGAAAGAGGTAGAGATAGGATGAAGAGTGAAGTTGTGGGGGGAATCAACAAGATTATTTGGAGGGTAAATGTTATTGGTGTTCAGTTGTCTAGCAAGAGATTGAATGGTTTCAATAAAAAAAGGTGTTAAAGGCGTTTGCAGTATGGCTAGGGGTTTCTGGGTCTGCGTTTATTGGGGAGGGAGTTTTAGCTGTACCAGGTGAAAGGAGTTTGTTGATTGAAGACCAGAAATGTTTGGGTTTATATAAATGGGTTTCCTGAAGTTCACAGTAGTAGTTCTTTTTGTCAGAGATTATAGCTTTTTTTGTAAGATTTCTAAGTTGGCAAAAATGAAGAAAATCAGAGATGGTTCTATGGTGTCTCCATTTGGCCCAAATTTTATTTTTACTGTGAATTAATTTCTTTGTTTCCTTTGAGAGCCAAGGGGCTATATTAGACTTCATTCTAATAGAGCGTGCAGGGGCATGTTTATCCAAAATGGAAAGGAAGGTCGAGTTAAAGAATGATACTGCTTCATTAAGAGGAAGTGATTTCAAGAGGTTCCAGTTACATGTTTTGAGATCATTTTAAAATAAATCACTTTTAAAGTTTTTGGTAGAGCGTATTATTCTAATGTTAGGGAGGTTTTGATAGTCAGTCTTTTCTCTAGAGATATAGGTTAGGCAGTGGTCACTGAGGTCATCAGGCATAGTTCCTACTTTGTATGAGACATTAACTTTGTTTATGAGTATCCAGTCTAAGATACTCTGTTTCTTACTTGGTTTATTAAGCCTTGTTGTAGTGGTAATGGATTGAGTAAAACCATGTAGGTTTATATGACAGGAGGGATTTTCACAATTAATAGTATTCCAGTCTATATTAAAGTCACCCAGAATTATAGTTTCTTGGGGGTAGTTAGTGGAAACCCAGCTGAGGAAGTCTTCTAAGATTGGTATGTTGTTGCCTGGTGGTATGTACATACAGATGATGTAAAGAGCTTTTTGAGTATTTAACTGAAGTTTAGCGATGATGGCTTCAGCACTAGAATCCTGGGTTGGGCAGGCTGGGAGGGTGGAGATGCTAAGATGGTTCTTAAATAGAATTGCCACACCACCACCTTTACGTTTAGTATGATCAAGCCTATGTAAATTATAGCCTTGGGGTATAATCTCAGTGTCTTTGGTGGCTGGCTTTAGCCAGGTCTCTGAGAGGCACAGAATGTCAAAGTGGTGAATGTCTAACAGGGCATGTAAGTAGGGTACTTTGTTATTTACACTTCGTATATTTAGATGACCTATGAGTAGGGTGTTATTGAAGTTAGGCTTAGATACTTGAGGGGAGGGATTTGATGGGCCTGGGTTGGGGTGAATATCACCATCTTGTAAGGTAGGAGTATTAAGTCTGGGTGTGAGGCTGCTTTTAAGAAGGGTTAGTTGTTTCATTTTTTTATCAGAGGGTAAGGCATAGGTAAGATGATAGTGCCTATGGAATTTGGGAAGGTGATAGCTAGGGGTGGAGGTTGAATTTAAGAAGGAGGTAAGAGAAGTGTGGAAGATAGATGTATGTTTATTTATAAAGTCTGGCTGGTTTTTAAGTGGGTGTTCAAAGAAGGTAAGAAGAATAAAGGGAGGTAGAGAATAATGCTAAGAATATCACCATGGTGGGTAAGTATGGAGCCATATGTAGAAGTGGTGAGGTAAGGGAAGTTATAAAGTAATAGAGGAAGAAAGGGTTAGAGAGGTAGAGTTATAGGTATAGGGCAAACAGGAAAGAAGGAAAGAAGTAATAGGTGGATATGTAGGGGTGTGAAAGGAGAATATAAAGTATAGGTATAGGTGTTGAGAGTGGAAGCTTATGAATAGAAAGTTAATTGAGGAAGAGGAGAGAAGCTAGTAATAGGAGAGTAGGTTGGTTTAGCAGTAGAGGAAGGAGAGGGGGGGAAGTGTGTGTGTAGAAGGGAGGTGTTGAGTTTTTGGCGGGAAAGAACAGGATGGGTTGTAGGAGTAAGGGGGTGTGGCTAGGGAAGTATAAGGTTAGGACCCCTGGGGTGGGTGGGAATTGGGGGTAGGGAGGGGAGCGGAGTGAGCCCACTTGAGGGCAGGAGGATCTACAGAATCCAGAGAGGAAGGAAAAAGTAACAGAGAAAGTTAGCAAATAGAAGGCTTGAGATAGAAAGCGTAAGGGGGAGTGGGTCACAGAGCACTACAGAGATGGAAAGGAATGGAGTGAGAAGGTGAAGGTAGGAAGAATATGGAAGGGAATAATCCAGTACTGTAGGTCTAGATGTGGACAGAGTGACACCTAGTGGACAAAGAGTCGAGGTACAGAGAAGAGTCACAAGGTTCTGGGGCAGGAAAGAAAAACAACATACACTACTGGGAGGGGGAGTGCAGGCTAAGTAATACACTAGGGTAAGGGAGAGGAAGATTAAACAGAGTATGGGGTGGGGGGGCTGCTGCTGGCAGGCTTAGCTGGGAGCAAACAGAAACTGCACCAGATAAAAATGGGCAAAGACCACAATCAAATTAAGTAGACATACTATCTTAAAACTTGAGGTAGTGAGTTTGTAGAAGAGTGCAGGGGTCCAGAGCTTTCAAGGGTAGTAGGCATAAAGTAAACTCGTAGAGTAGAGAAGAGTTCAGCCCAGGCAAACAGACACTGGGTAAGGCAGGAGAATTAGTCTCTTAAAACTTGAGGTAGTGAGTTTGTAGAAGAGTGCAGGGGTCCAGAGCTTTCAAGGGTAGTAGGCAGAAAGTACCCTCGTAGAGTAGAGAAGAGTTCAGCCCAGGCAAACAGACACTGGGTAAGGCAGGAGAATTAGTCTCTTAAAACTTGAGGTAGTGAGTTTGTAGAAGAGTGCAGGGGTCCAGAGCTTTCAAGGGTAGTAGGCAGAAAGTACCCTCGTAGAGTAGAGAAGAGTTCAGCCCAGGCAAACAGACACTGGGTAAGGCAGGAGAATTAGCCTCTTAAAACTTGAGGTAGTGAGTTTGTAGAAGAGTGCAGGGGTCCAGAGCTTTCAAGGGTAGTAGGCAGAAAGTACCCTCGTAGAGTAGAGAAGAGTTCAGCCCAGGCAAACAGACACTGGGTAAGGCAGGAGAATTAGCTATTACAGCTAGGAGAGCTCAGCCACAGTCGCACAGCAGCAGCGAGGTAGGCTAAAGGTAAATTATGTAAAGCTTTCTTGAAAGGCACTTTTGTCCTTAGATCTCCCAGTAAAAGATGCTTCACCTTCTTGGGACTTGACTCAGAAACCCTTTGAACCTTCAGCAAAAAATTATTTAAAATTCCTGTCATGGAAAACAGCCTTATTAGTAGCTATTACTTCTGCAAAAGGAATTTCTGAACTCCAGGCTCTTTCATTAAAAACTCTGTACATTATTTTGACAAGGTAACTTTACGGACAAACCCTCCCTTTTTACCTAAAGTGGCTTCTGAATATAACATTAGCCAATCCATTCATTTACCTGTCTTCTTTCCAAATTTTTCAAACAAAGAATACATGCATCTCCTAGATGTGCACAGACAATTAAATTTTTATCTTCACAGAACTAAAGAAATCCAAAATTGAGACCAACTGTTTGTATCTTTCTCAACAAATCAACTGAGTTATCCAGTATCTAAAGTTACAGTGACTAAATTGATAACTAATTGCATTTTCTGGATCTGTTCACAACAAGGCATTTCACTACTAAGACTGCCTAAAGCCCACTCAACTAGATCCATTGCCACTTCTTCTGATTTTTGGTCAAGAACGTCTGTTGATGATATTCACACAGTAGCCACATAGTCCAGTGTTCATACCTTTGTTACTCATTACAAATTGGATCTAATCTCTAGATACAGAACTTCCTTCGATTCAGTGGTTCTCCAGAATGTTCTTCCATGAGGGCCACCCAAGATTCACTTTGCTGGGGATTCTGTCCCATTTGTTGAGGAAGAATGAAAATGACAGCATCAGATGTGAATGTTATGTACTCACCATAACTAGGCATCTGTGTTATCCATTTTCATTCTCCCTCAACTTCCACCCCCATCCACCCCCCTTCCTATAATTTTCTGGAGGAACATATTGGAACTTACAGTTCTGGGTTTGAGACCTATTCTTTGAGCTATCCCTTTCTTTAATTAATTTATGAGAATTTGTAGCAACAAACTAGGGCATTATGGGTAGAGGGAGGAGCTGGAGAGTTGGATCCAAAGTCTGAAGTATGTGCCCGAGTCAGATCCGTGGATTGGATCCATAACCCATTCATTGAGGAAGAATGAAAAAGACATCAGATATGAGAAAGTTATGTAGTCACCATAATTATGCATATGTGTTGTCCATTTTCATTCTTCCTCAACTTTCCATTCATTGAGGAAGAATGAAAATGGACAACACAGATGCCTAGTTATGGTGAGTAGGTAACTAATTTTCTTTCAGTAAATAATGTTCAGACCTCTCAATTTATCACCTTTCTTTAGCTTGTTTCCATGGAAAATTAAGACCAGAATGTATTTTTCAACTAAAACTGAACATTTATTTGCTAAAGGAAAGCTATTTATAAAATTGAGGTATCTCATTTAAAAAAACCTTTAAACAAAAACCTTATCATTAGATTAAGCCAAGGGATTTAATTGACAGTTGCACTTTTCTAGGATTTTTGAAAGGGGGGACGGGATTACAACAAGTCTGTTGTTATTGCACGTTGTTGATCTTTCCATTTATTTAATAGTATAAAGAATTTTTCCACATGGATAGAACTTATGTTTTGGATATGGACCTGTTTATCAATATGGGAAAGCAATAGCACCAGCAGTCATTTTTAATATTTAGAGGGAATTTTGTCATTAGCTGTTAGGTTTTAAGTAAGATACAGGGTTGAAATCAGATTAGGATGGTTAAGATAAGGTGAATGTACTGAGGATTTCCAAGACGGCTGCACATTGAGTAACAGCTTAATTCTAGCTTGCCCCGTGTGAAAACAGAAACTCAGCAGACAAGGCCAGTAGACTTTTGTGTTTATGGGTAAATTTCAGTAACTGGTTAATATGTGTACTGCCTGGATGCCAGAAAAAAAAATACAGAGGACCTGGAAAAAATCAGCAACAAAAAAGTGAGGAAGAAACACTGACTGGAGAAAGTTCTGCAGTTGTTCAGCAAAAAGCAATGCAACCTCCAGATATGACTTCCAGTAACCTACAGGAAGATAGACCTGGTTAAAATAAATGAAACACTGATGGATTATATCAGGACAAACAACAAAAGGTTGGACAAAATGGAAGACATTTTAAAAAGATATTCATATGAGGTGATAAAGCTGCAAAAATCAGATGGTGTACCCAAGCATACATCCAAATCAACAAAAGAATGGCTTCACCAAAAGAAAATTAAAGTTTTGGAATGACCCAGTCAGATCCCAGACTTAAATCCAATAGGAAACCTGTGGGGTGACCTGAAGAGGGCTGTGCACAAGAGATGCCCTCACAATCTGACAGATTTGGAGTGCTTTTGCAGGGAGTGGGCAAATATTGACAAGTTAAGATGTGCCATGCTGATAGACTCTTACCCAAGAAGACTGAATGTTGTAAATTAAATCAAAAGGTGCTTCAACATATGTCAAACCTGGCATTTTAACAGGCGTGTGTAAACTTTTTATATCCACTATAAAAATATATATATATATATATATATATATATATATATAGAAAAATACATATACACAAACATACATACCCATACAATTTGTGAAAGTTCACAACCCATAACCAGCCTTAACCATAAGCAAACTAGATCTTTTAAACAGCAGTTACTGATATGGCATGGCAGAAGTAGTGTCAAAGTGTATTTGTTAAATCAGAGTAAAACTATTTTTACTATAACTTATGCTTGTATGAGTGTGTGGGGGGTTGTGCTGCATTTAGGATCAACAAGCAGGCCATATGCTTTTTCACTTTTCATCATAAAGCATCAGCATTGCACACAATTCGAGTGACTATCTTTGGTTGTTTGACAGGAGCAGGATGGTTGCTTGATGTGTGGAAGTAATTGATCACTGGTACGGTGACAGAATGAGTAGTGTTAACCATCTCACAGCACATAGCTCTTGGCTGAGGCTGCTTTGGTGTTTGCATGCTCTGTCTATATTTGTGTAGGTTTATTCATGTGCTGTTTTTTCCTTCAACATCCCAAGAAAGCAATGTAGGTGAGTTAGTCTATCACCCCCTGAAAGACATAATGCAGGTCAATAGGTGTCCCTCCAGTTTCCATGTAGGTGAGCTTGCAATGTGTGTGTTTGTGTTTTTGCTTATATTGATACACCTGGCTTGTTAGGAACAGTGGCTTTATGTGTGTGCTTGTATGAAGCATCCAGTGCATCCTGTGGTCATAGGATCATAGGACGTTACTAGGCTAATGGCCCTGGGGGCCCTTACAAGCCTAGCCAAGAGTTTATCCCCAAAAAAGAAACCTCAGTCAGCACCTGTCACCCCTGTCAATGAGGGACAGAAGTGGAACCCCTGGGAAAAATTTATGGTTTCCCATCCACTCATCAAGGTTGCGTTTGAAGAGGGTCAGTGAGGTACTCTGACATGTATGGGAAGTCTGTTCCAAAGATTGGGCAGTCTCTGGGAGACAAACATGTCTTCAGCAGATTTTGTTGATGTCACATATTAGATTTAGGCCTATCAAGCAGGTAAATCGTGAGAAGTTATGCTTACGGATATGGAGCATCTCTTGGAGGGCAGGGTCCGATATTGCCTTGTAGGCAAGACACAGATCACCTCTGAGCAATCTGTATGATACCGAGTAGAGTGATAATGATTTAAGATAGATTTGGCTTGTCAGGGCTAGCGGCAGTTTATGTGCTTGGGTGAAAAATCAGTGCATCTTCCAATAGTCCTGCATTTCAGAGGCAGTGACATGGTGTGTGTGTGTGTTGGGGGGGGTCACTGTTTTTTTTTCTTTTTTTTATCTGTGGGCACTCAATGTTACTGGGTACATAAATCCTATGGGCAACAGTAAAGTCAGTCAGTTAGCAAGTGATTATATTTTACAAAATAAGGCAAAAATGTATCACGTAATAGCCAGACCCTTACAGCTTTGGCAGTACTTACACCTCTGCCTGTGTAAGTGAATTTTGATACAGGTCTAGTAGTGGCCTCTGCCTTGAAAATCACCTAGTCAAAAATGTATCCTGCTCAGAGGTATGCACAGAAGGTCATTGTAGCCTGGGAGGGGGGGGGTTGGTGCTGGGGATGGTGTGGTCATTATGTTTTAATTTTGCTCACAATCAAACCTAAGAGATGTACACAGAAAGTTGCTGTAGCTTATGTGGTGGTTGTGGATGGTGGTATCATTATTTCTGTAACATTCTTTCCAAGTCTTACAGGTATGCACAGAAGGGTCACCATAGCTTGTTTTGGGGCTGGGAACATTATAGCCATTATTTCTTTAATTGTCCTCACAAACCACAGAGATATGCACAGAAACCCACTATACCTTGCCTAGGAACAGTAAGTTGGAATGCAGTTTTGTGATCCCCCCCCCCCCAACTTTCCTCACAATGAAACATCTGTTGCATATATTCCTGGCCATCCTTGACAACCATGCACCTGCATGCTCTATTAGAATTAAAACAAAACTTGCCCCCTGGCTCACTAAAGAAACCAAACCAAAGATCATCCAATGAAATAATGTCTAGAACACCTGGCTCTCCTCTAAATCCCCACAAGATAAACTCAAATTTCGGCAATATAGGAATGATACAAAAAATCCATATTACTAGACAAAAAAAAAATTCTGCCATCTACAGCAGAAACACCACAACAAGCCACAGAAGTTCTGGGCAGGTATTAACAAACTCCTCCACCCAGGGCAATCCACAACTCCAGCCCCCTCAGCCCCAGCCCAAAAATCGCCAGAGTCCATTGCCAACACCTTCAACAGTTTCTTTACAGAAACCATCCAGGCCCTTGCTAGCAAGCATAAACCCACTTGTCCTAATGCTGAAACCCCTAAACCCAGTGACATTCTCCCCTTTAGCTTCCAAAAAGTTCCAACTTCACTCATTAGAGCCCTAATTAAAAAAACTCAAACCAACCACCCTTTCAGCTGACCTCTCCTCCCTGCAGACTACCTGCAAAAAAGTTGCTGATGTTATAGCATACCCTATCTCTATTTTGATAGACAGAACCATAACTGAAGCCTCTATCCCCTCTATATGGAAAATATCACATGTCATACCATTCCACAAAGGAGGCAGCTCTATTGAGCTGTCATACTATAGACCAATAGCTATCCTTTCCCCTCTGGCTAAAATTATGGAAAAGTGTATCCATAAACAACTCTTACACTAATTTATTCAACATAATCTTCTGGCCAACTCCCAGCATGGATTTAGACCACAGCACAGTACCACCTCAGCCCTCCTCTCCTTTTCTAATGTCATAAATTCCGATCATAATAACAGCAAACTATATTCTGCTCTTTTTCCTGATCTTTCCAAGGCCTTTGACATGGTTAACCACAACCTACTTTTACTTACCCCAAATAAAATATCCCTAAACAACCATGCCATACAATGGTTTCAGTCTTTTTTTAGTGGAAGACAGCAGGCTGTCCTTTGGCAGGACAAACTCTCCACCCTTCTCCCCGTTAGCATTGGTGTCCCTCAAGGCTCCATATTAGGTCCCCTTCTTTTCTCCCTCTTTATCAATGACCTCTACACAGTAATCCCAGATGCAACCTGTATACAGTACAGTGGCGGATCCAGAAATTTGCAAAAGGGGGGGCGCAGTCTGGTTAGCTGACTACCGGGGAGGAAGTGGGACTCTAGGTTTGGTGGTTATGAAAAGATGACTTTAAGAAGCTCTGACATGTGTAAAGATCACCTTACATTCAGCTGTACGTGATTCTGCTGTAGATATAGTAGTAGAAATAGGTAGACAAGGGGTCATCCAATAGCTGATATACTGAGTATCTGTTAAGTCAAACATAATATTTGTACAAGATCAGGTCATATCCAAAGGTGTCACCAACAAAAAGAGTGTAGCTTGTACAGACCATCCCAGAGGAACAGAGAATGTCCATCAGTGCCACCTGTAACATGTGTATGATTTTTAGACTCAAAAGTGAGATGAATGGCTTGGGTGTGAGTTAATCAATGATCCAGAAGCTAATTCACATTGAATGGTGGGCATACATGCCACTGTAATAGCCACTAATGGTGACTGGAGGTGTATAGAACATGAAAGCTATCAACAAGAAGTGTGTGTGTGTGTGTGTGTGTGTGTGTGTGTGTGTGTGTGTGTGTGTGTGTGTGTGTGTGTGTGTGTGTGTGTGTGTGTGTGTGTGTGTGTGTGTGTGTGTGTGACTTGAGCTTCAAATATACAGTGTATGCTTGAATCAACAGAGCACAGGCTCACACACTTGCACTCAGTTTGTGATTGTGACCCGACATCCCTGCTCAAGGATTTGCTGAGGCCTGAATAATTGTGCTGGAAAGGTAATTTGAGGGTGTGGTAAGTGGGTAGTAATCCAGCAAGGAAGGCAAAAGAAAAGTGTAGACATGTAAACAGAAGAATCTTGGGTCTGACAGACTTGTAGTCAATTGATCCAGAATAAAACAAATACTGTACTAGAAGAAGTAATCACAAAGACAAATATGTTAAGGGGAAGGGTCTCTGATCAACAATGAGTTAACCCTGATGGTTACTAAGCAGCTGGACTGTAAAGACAAGTAAACATCCCTGGAGGCAACATACATTTTATATGCTCTTTAAGAAAGTTATTCCCTATCAAAGCATTTACAATCAAAAGTAGGGGGTTATGTTTTCAGTGTTAGTTTCTCTTGAGATAACAGCATATTTAGCTGGAAGAGGAGAAGATGTACCCAATAATACACATTCTCAGTCAGCCTCCTCCTTATTTTCCTATATTATTTGGGAGGACTAGATGCTGGTAAAGAAGAAATTGTCAAATTTTTAAGTGTGCAGTATTACTCAGCATTTAAAGCTGTTTCTATTCTTCTGCAGAGTTAGTGGAGGGCTTCTTACTAGAATATGAAGTAGAAGTAAGGTATTAAGACAAAGCTTTTAAATGCCTCAGTCTAATGTCTTTATTAAATCTAAGACCATTCTCACAGCATTCAATTTAATAATGTAGCCACAGCAAAACAAGCACTTTTATATTAACTAAGAGAGAAGACAATCACTTCTGATTATGTCTAAATGTAGTTGCATTTTTTTTATAAAATTATAGCTCTGCAAATAGTACTCCACTGAAATAATAGTGCAGGATAGACAGTGTTAGCCACTATGCACTTATTTTCCTCAGGGATAAACTGAGAGAACATTAGTAAGTCAGACACAGAGAAGAATAGGAGAGAGCAATGAACAGTGTGTATGTATGTCTTACACCTTCAGCATTGCTACCTTTAAGGACATGGGTCCTCACAGGGAAGAGACACTACTAGTAAATTTCAACCTTCTTGTGGGTTAAAAAGGTGGTTAAATAAAAAAAATTAAGGTGGGTAAACAAATGTTATGATTTACTGTTACAGTGACCCTGTAAGTTAAAATTTTCACATGCAGTATTACGAAGAATATGCTTACAAAGTACAGTACATTAATGCTCACATTCAGTAGAAACAGAAAAAGATGGTAAACAAATGCAATCCATTACACCAGAGTGCTTGAAGTTTGACAGAGAAAAACTGTACACAGTGCACATTAAGCATTAATGGAACGTAATCACCCCTCTCGTGAAAAACAATGAGATGCTGCATTATACATTTCACATTTTCTGACTTTGAAATAGGGAAAATGAATTATTCTGAACAAAACATTCTACATGTAAATTTACTGTGTGGTAAAAAGCTTTCATTTTATTCCCCCCCTTCGATCTTTCTTATCTAATAAATAAAACTTACATTAAAGTTATGTAAAACCAATAAGGTGGAAATGTATTAGATTTTGATAACCATCTTAAATATAGACTGGGTTTCCTACAGTATATGTGCAGCAATGAAAATCTGTTATTTCAGTAGGTTTTGTTGACTTCTTTAAATTAAGACACTGCAAGTCCAACTTCACATTTAGTGTAAACAAACATGAAGAACATTACCCCAGTCAGTTTCCCTCACACTGTAGTTACTCACTGTTGTTCCATCATTTGGAATATTTCAAATTAAATGACCTCATCATCTAGACAGGAGTAAAGACTACAGAAAGCCTGGCTGCCACAAAATACATTTATTTTGGCCACTCAATCATGGGATGGAATTCTGAGCCATAATGATATGTACCACATGATGCACCGAATTTCATGAAGCAGCAAGCAATGGATTTGAATAGTGTGTTCCTTTAAGGAAACTGCATAAATAAAGGTGTAACATCAGGTTACCTGCATGTTGAACTAAACACATTTTGGTAAGCATAAAAATGATGCCATAAATATAAAGAATACATGTATAATATATAATATACAGCCTTGACAAAACAGTATATTAAAACACTGATTAGAGTCATAAACTAACCTGCAAACATGCCCTCCAATAAAATTAATTACAATCATGTTTATGCATTAAAATAAATCATTAGATATCTTGCCTATTAGAACTATTTCTCTGTGTGCAATTTACTACATTAACATTTTCAGGTTCATTTTTGCTACTTGTCACAACACTATTCAAAATATTTCCTGCTTATGAGGAAGCAACCATGATTAACGCATATACTATAATCAATCATAACCAGTTATTCACCTGATAGTGAAACACAGCTTGGTAACAAGGATAACTTTGGAAACATAAGACTTTTGAAATTAACCTTACCCTCACACAAGACCAAGTTTTTTTAAGTGTTTTTATCATAATGAACAATTAACTCTATATTTGCATTTTTGAGCCAAATGGCAAAAGTCTACACTAAGGATCACTGCTTTACAAGAATCTTATAACATTTCTTTGCTTCTCAAGAGGACACAGGTGATTCCTAGACTATAAATGAAAATTCAGAATATGATACAGTTGATATATGTAAGATAAATAAATCACAGCATATTAACATTAACAGTAGTTCAACAATCAAACTGAGCAGGTAAAGAGATGTATAACAAAGCTAGATCCATGTGTAGCATATTCTTGCAGTGGATAACAAAGCATTAAATGAAACCACTGAAATAACGAAGGGTTTGCTCAGGTATGTCATTATTAATAATAAAGAAAATGCTATCTCAAAAAATAATGTGAGCAGACTTCAGTAAATGAAATACATACATACATAAAGGTACAAAAGTAAACGTTCTTAGAAAAAAAAAATTGCATATAAATTCTTAATAAAGGAGACTTGCTGGAGATAACTATTTATTTTCCAGACTTTATTTTAATCTTTAACCAGGTGAAGCATATCCTTGCAGTCTGATAACAAAGATGGTCACAGTGAGATGCTAAGCTACCTCTCTTTTCATTTTCGTATGCCATGTGTAATTAAACACTCTGAGGGTGCATCTTGCATCAGAGAAAACTTGTAGGACATTTTCTTACCTCTTACTAATGCATGTGACTAAAAGGTCAGCAACCACCAACGGAAGAGCAGAATTAAGACATCGCTTTTAATTCTTAGCACAGGGTACTGCCTCACCTGTCCCACTTTACGAGGGGCAGTCCCTCTTTGGGCAGTTGTGTCCTGCAAAGAAACTGAAAAAAATGGAAAATGTCCTGAGATTATAGGGCAAATATATTTCCTATATTTTATGTAATAGCTGCATAAAACAGTTATTCTGTATTTGAAACACCTAAATGTTTATAAGAAACAGAATAAGCAACTAAAATGTTACAAGGATAAGCTTTTATTTATATAAAAAACTGAAGTTATGTCCTTTTACTGGCTGTGGATATATTTTGCCCTGCAAAATCTGTCGTTTCTACCAAAAATGTCCCACTTTGGGCATTTGAAAAGGTGGCAACCCTATGTGCTATTTTAGATCTGGTGCCATCTGTAACGGATTATTGGTTTCCGTATAGTGCACCTAGTTTTTTTTGTTTTATTATAACAATGATTAACAATACAAAGTTTAAGATACAATTGTTATTCACCACATTTTCTCCAGAAGTCACCAGTTTTAGGTGGAATTGAGACAGAGCAATAAAATACAGTTGGGAAGTGTGGGCAGCCGTTAATTCCATCCCCAGTTAGAAAGAGTGACTGCAAATTCACATAACGTTCGAATTCCATGACGTACGTCTTGGAGAGACCTGTCAGCCTGCAACAACCAAAGACCGTGAGTAAGCCAATTCTGTGCGTATATAATTGCTGATCTGCAGCTGCTAAGCAGACTGAAGATGTTTAAAGTATTTCCATTAAAAGAAATATTTAGTAGAATAACTGGATATTTTGTTTAATTTGTTTGTTTATTTATTTAACTGGATATATTAAATGATAGATTTCACGTCCATACCAAAGGCAAACAGCTTGTACAAATTTTAAAAGATGATGGTACGATATCATTCACAAAATAAAGGTAGCATTATATTTATAATAGTTTAAGCTAGAAATCATCCTGTGGGAGATTCAAAAAGGTTACTGTGAGGATTAAGCCTGTTTTGCCCTTTGTGGTAATCATTTCTGATTGAGACACAGCCCTAATTATACCATAGGATCATAGGAGGTTACTTGGCTAATGGTCCAGGATCCCTTACAAGCTTAGCCAAGAGCTTATCCCCCAAAAAGAAACCTCCAAAAAGAGGTGCTACACGATAGTGGACTGTCTTTGTGGCCTACCACAAATTCTAATGAGGCATTCCATAGGCGTGACCTATGTTAATTAGCTATGTGCTCTCCCCCTGGAAATGACTGCTTGGCTGCGTAAGTCAGCTTGGATGGCCATTTTAATGGGCAGAGTCAAAAATTTACATTCACACATTACTTTGAGTAAGTGAAATTGCATTTGAGGTAAGTGCCAGGGAGTTTAGCGGACAGGTAGAGGTGGTGGAATGTGTGTGTGTGTGTGTGTGTGTGTGTGTGTGTGTGTGTGTGTGTGTGTGTGTGTGTGTAGATGTATTTGTGAATGGGTGACTGTGTCCATCAGTGTGATCTAGGGCACTAGATACCAGGGATACTATAACACAAGTAAAAAGTTAATAGAACAACAGGCTTCAGCACGCAGAGCAACTTGTTAACAATGTAAAGCTGTAGTCCTCTGCACGACAAGACACTAGGGATACTCTTTGAATTGTAAAATATGTTACTGAAACAAATTATAATAAAACTCGGTGGGGGGGTAGCTTCAAGCTCCATACCTTTGGCATGGCAATCCATAGAAACCCAGAGATTACATCTGCTCTGCTAACTGACAGGACTTGTTTTGGCTTGTATTTTGAGAACTATAAGAAGTATAAAACTCTTAAAGTCTGGCATTATTGATTGATAGTACATTAAATATGAGGAACAAAGCAGCGGCAAACTCATGGATAGTTGTGAATGGTGGGGGTGAGTCAATCTGAAACAATTATGCTGAAGACTTCGGGACAAATCCAGGAAGAGCACTAGATGACACCATAAGATTTTGTTCGCTATTACTGGGAAGCACTTACAATGTTCATAGAGCAACAGGTACAGCATCACCATGCACATTCTGAATTATAAAAGGAATGAAACTCTGCTATCGACATTATTGATTGACTATACCAATGAAATGTATGGACCTCGAGAGGTGCTTACGACACGAAAATGCTCATTGTAACTAACTGGGATTCTGAAGAGATATAAACATTAACCAAAATAAAGTCTTCTGTCATTGTGGCTAACATGTCTGTGAATGATATTTTCCCCAGTTGTTGAAACATCCCGTTTAATCTGCAGGTCTTGTATTATGTCAAGCCCCGTTTGTAGGGATGCAGTAGGTGCTCTACAAGTTAATGGCTCTTCTAAAAACTGTAAAGTGTGTAATTAAAGACAATAATCGTAACTATACAACTGTGTAATTCAACACATGTATCAGTCTGGAAGGAATTTATAAATTTGCAGTTTATATCTTGGAAATCGTTACAATAGTGAAGTTCATGCCGTCTGGAGCAGGAACACCTGTATTGTTTTGCACAGCATGTGTTGATATTCAAGGTTTGGACTCATGCTGACAGAGCCTAAAACCTTATCTGCTTCTACCGATTAAGTTGCGATCTGTGTATCATGCCTTTCAGCTATCCTTACTACTTAACATGTGTGCCCAATTTCTTCGTTGCCACAGGACTGCCTGTATTTTCCGACAAGTTTACTTATTTTACTGACTGAGGAAATTATATCATAAATGTTTTTTTTAAAGTAACTCATGCAAGTTTGTTCCAACTCGACTTCAGGTAAAACATAATCAAAATACAATCACTATAAGTCATAAAAGGCAGCCGATTAAAAAAAAAAAGATTATTATACACACATGCAAATAAGCACTCGTGCTGTAAAAGTTACCCCAAACAGGCAGCTCTGCAAAGAAGCCAAACAGCTGCATCCTTCGGCAAATATTTTTGCAACTCCTAAATTTTGTTAAGCACCTCCAATTGTTAAGTCACTTCATCATCACCTCAAACTCCACAAGTAAAACAGATTTCTTTTTTTACTGTGTTCTTTTTCACATGAAAAGAGTTGTCTAAAAAGGAACAGACTTCCACTGATACAGAAAGAAAACAAGACAACAAAAGCAGTTCACAAAACAATTTAAACGAAACACTCGAAAAGTAGTAACGGTGCAGAAATCCACAGAATATCCGACATTTTCATATAAAGCATTATTTCTACTCTTAAGGTACAATACTGCTCCTGCCTAAGGTTCTATATTATGGTTCCACATAATTGTCAAACACCCAAACCGGTCAGGCAAATATTACTATAGCACAGATAAGAAGTCTGTTGTAAAATGCTGGCATAATGCAAAATAATAAATAAATGAACCAGACTTGGATGCTAACCGCTTCTGAACAAGCAAACTGAAATACTGACCCAATCAGAAACAATAAAATCAGTGGTCCTAAAATGTTAGACTGCAACGTGTCCAAACTTAGCTCTCATAAATTCAGCACAAATAATTACAAGTCTGTAAGACAGCACACTTTAGTAATGTTTTAGGAAGAGAATGACTGACAAGCATTTTGAAGAAATAGCACATTTAAAACAGTTAAAGCCAGTAGTGCCCCTCACATACCCAGCTCAGCTGTGCAGTGCAGCGCTCAGTGCAAACTGGGGACCTTCTCCTTCTCAGAAACCTTGGATCAATGAACCCCTTCAGCTTCCACGTTCTGCAGTATTACCAGGTACCAGGGGGATCTGCGATATGCTGTGAGAAACTAAAAAGTTATCTCAGCACACTACAAGAACGTATTGTTTTAAACTACTCTGTTCGGGATGGTATGACGTGATGTTTTTGGCCCTTCACTGCAGAATACCCTTGCAGTGTCACGGTCCTCCTCTAGACTCTGTCCGATGAAAAAGGCAAAGCACACTTGGCCCTTCAACAGTTTAGGTAACTGCCCTGCTTCAATAAGTACAGCCAAAGTAACACACAAAAGGAGGTGAAATAATGAGGATTTCACAAGAACACCCTCTTCACAATTTATTTACAATGACTATGATATCTATGATTAACAACCTCAAAACAGTGTATCCCTAACATTCCCTAATATAAAATATTGGTAATGGACAATTTGTAACCTCACTGTTTTCGGACTTACAAACTTAAAAACTAACCATGAGCGAGGGTGTATCTACGTGCACTTAAAAGCCTATATCATATATAAATCTGGTAATCTGAAGTGATTTTTTATTTTTATTTTACTTGGCGATACTTGACAGGTCTCTTACTAGGCGCCTAAATTAAAACCGAGAGATGCGGTTGGAGGATCGTTATAAAAAAATACCATCTGACTACAAACTCCATTCGCATCTCTGAACATTAGGCGCGTTTGGTGATAGGATTCTAAGGGAAGATGCATCCGAGTTAAAAAAAAAAAAAAAAAAAGTTTATAAAGGGGCCGGCATCCGAGTTAAAAAAAAAAAAAAAAAAAAAAAGTTTATAAAGGGGCCGGCGCGCGCCAATGCCTAAATCCGCCACTGCAGTATGCCAATGACTCCACCCTGATTTGCTCAGCCTCTACCCCTACATATCTCCTTAGTTTAACCCAGAAAACCTTTAATACAGTGGAAAACTGGATCTCTAATCAACAGATGATATTAAACCCTAATAAAACAAAGCTATTGCTCTTCTCCCCTACTGGCAAATCCTCTCAACCTTCATTTACTGTAACATCTAACAATGGGACCATAATCTCACCAGATATGTATACCAAACTCCTGGGTGTTATAATTGACAACAACCTCAAATATGATATGCACGTAAACCAAACTATTAAAACCATTAGTAAAAAACTTGGCTCCCTATACAAAAACAAACCTTTTCTCACTCATCTAGCTAGGACTGCCATTGCCCGTACCTATCTGCTTTCAACTGTACTCTATGCCTCGCCAGTACTCACTAACTTGAACAAAACTGATCTCAGCAAACTCGCTAGCTGCTACAATCAAATTGCCACAGGAACTACCTACATGACACACCATTGTCAAAACCTAACCCTCTTAGGATGGCTAGAACTCCCCAGGCTAATTCAATATAATCAACTTACTGTAGTATTCAAGGTTATTAACCATCCAGAAAAACCGCCCTCCCTTAAAAACATTATCCATCCCTACAAAAATGCTAGTCCATTTTGTTCTACTACAAAACTTTTGGTTCTGTCTGTTAAAGCTAACAACCTATCTGGAGAATCTTTGTTTGCAAATTCAGTAGGCAAAACCTGGAATTCACTCCCATCTGACCTTGCTTTGAATCCCTTCCTTAATCAGTTCAAAAAAAATCTAACCCAGTATTTTAAAACTCACTGGTTATGTCCTTGCTCTAACCCTGATTAAAGCCTCATCTACTTCCATATCCCTGCATTTTTTTATTCACAGCGACTAACCTCTTACACTAAAATGTTTGAAAAGAGAAACTGTAACGTCTTTGCAGGTACTCTGTATATAAGCATCACCTATAGGTTTGATAAGAGAAACTGTAACATAATTTGTATATATTTCTGAATATAAACTGTATTCTTCATAGGCTTGAAATGTGAGACTGCAATTTGTATGTTAATACAGTATGTTTGTGCATATACTGTAACTACCTTGTCTTTATCTGTTTGTAAGTTTGGAGCTTTTCTCCATGGCCCTCCGCTGAAAATGGACATGTATCCAGTCGGACTATCCCAGTCAACAAATGGAAAATAAAAATAAAATATATAGGAGGCTGTCTCCTCAGAGAGGAGTCAAGGGGGCATGCTGTTTATATGCTTGTGACAACAGCAGCTTGAAATATGTTAGTGTTCTATTTCTTCTTTCAGTTGCATCCTTTTCTATTGTCAGAGTGGTACATAGAAGGTGGCTTCTTTTGGAGGGAGGAGTGAGGAGACATGCTGCATATATGTTTGATGGCAGGCACTTGAAATATATGACCTTGGCCGTTTGTGCCTTCACACCAATCAAAACACCAATGAATATACAGAAGGTGACTTTTTGTTTGTGAGGGCAGGCACTGTGTGTGTGTGTGTGTGTGTGTGTGTGTGTGTGTGTGTGTGTGTGTGTGTATGTATGTATGTATGTATGTATGTATGTGTCAGTGTGAGTGTGTGTGTGTTTTGGGGTGGGGGAAATAGACTCCTCTGTCCTTTGCATGGGGCAAAATTTCACCAAAGGCTACACCTAACACAACTCAGTATGATCTACTCTCTCAGGCAAGCAACTATCTTTTAGGCCCAAATTCAGCACCATCCAATCACTCACCAACAACGTTATCAGCAGTTGTGTGAATGGACTACTTAGTTGGGACATTTTCCTTGATTTGAAACAAGAGTTTGGATATATGCACAAGTTAGTGATATTAAAACTAAAACAAAGCGTCACAGATGAGTTTTGTGATTGGTTGAAAAGTTATCTGCATAACAGCACATTTAGTGTTTTCTCAAATAATACAAACAACCTACCCCTCCCTTGCAAACATGGGCGTCCTACAAGGCTTAAAACTTGAGTCCCTGTTATCGTCACTGTTTACTAACAAATTCTCATGGGAACCCTGAGATCTTACTTGTAGTATGCACTCCAGTGATATGGTGCAGCATCTACCCAACAAATCGGCTGTGCCCTTTAAAAGTACTTTGAACATACATAGAATTGGCTTCATAAAAACAAATTGATATTAAATGCAAAAAAGTTCATAGTTATGATATTTTATGAAGTATCAAATGTCTGTCCTTGGTGCAGCCTCTCAAAATGTTTAACCCTGATAAATAACCACTCCTAAATGTAGAATGGCAGAAGTACCTTGACTTTACCTTAGATCAAACAATTTCCTTTCTCCCACTTTTACAGTAATTCCAGAGGGTTCACACACAACTCAAAACAGCCCAAAGAACATTGCTTTTGCTAACCAAGTGAGGTAGGAAAGCCATAGCTATTAGTGTATTAATACCTAGGCTGGAACACTGCTTGCCCATCAAAACACTAAACTTCTCCCAAAGCATGACATAGTCTTGAAGATAGAGGATAAAATTCTGAAATTTATTCACCTAAGTCTTTCTAATGGGTACCATTGCCAGATAGTCATTAAATCCATCTGGCTTCAAATAGCAGGGAGAAGCAAACTTCTCTATTTCATTCCGTTACATTCTTAAACAGTAATACCAACCTCCACATCAATATTAGCTTACTACTTAACAGGTCAACAAACTTTCCCCTCATATCTCTCTCAAGAGAAATATTTACCCTCACAAAATCAAAATAGGACCATAAAGCCTAACTATTGAAATTTCAATATATAAATCTTGATCCTTTTAGGCATTTACCCCCATTTCATCTATATTTTCACCAGTTTTACTAATGCCTGATTTCTTTCTTCCACTATGATGTCCAATAGTGTTAATAGCATTTGTAATTCTCCGCTTTTTCTTGAAGTGACATGCATGTTTGTTAAACCTGCTCTCTGTGTATGAGCTTAAATCTGTATTGATAGCATACTACTGTTCGTGCATTTGAAAATTTGTATACACTCTCTGCGAAGATTATGTACCGCATTCTAACATGTGTTAAGTATGTGATTAACTTGCACAAAGTGTTCTGTTGCCTTCTTGGCCTGGGTCATGCGTGAAAAGGGTCTATGAATCAGCGTACCTACCCAATTAAAAAATAAAAAAAAAATATATATATATATATATATATATATATATATATATATATATAGTTTCACTTTATAATCTCGAAATACTGAAATATCGAATTTCAGTATCTCGCAACTATAAAGCCAAAAAATCAAAAACCCGAAACTTTAAAACCGTGAACTTTCAAACCACGAACTTAATAGGTTCATAGGTAGATACTAGGCTATCTGCCCTAAGGCATTTATAAGCCTAGCCAAAGTGTATTTGGCTTCTGCCTCCCTATTAGATTAGCCTACTGTGCCTCTGTAAAGTAGGTCACAGAAGGTACCCTTTTAAGATTAGTTTACTGTGCCTCTGTCTAGCAGGGACACAGGAGAAATCCCAGGGGTGAATTTGCGATTTCCCATCCACGCGTCCAAATTTCGCTTGAAGAGGGTCAGCGAGGGGCTATGTCTAACATGAATTGGGATTCTATTCCAGAGTGAGGGGAGCCTCTGGGAAATTAATCTGTCCCTCCAGCATGTCCTATTTATTTTTGTGCTGAGGTTTAGGTCCCTGGAACGTGTAGCTCTAAGGGACTTGGATTTTTTGAGGTGGAGCATGTCCATTAATTCTGGGTTTGACATGGCTTTATACGTCAGGCATAGATCGCCTCTGAGTAGGCGGTAAGCAACTGAGTAGAGCTGGAGTTTCTTTAGTCGAGCTGCATAGGACATCTGTTTGTAGCCCATGATCCTCTTGGTGAGGTACTTTTGGGGTCTCTCCAGTTGCTGCAGGAGTCGGGTAAGGTACATCCCAAAAGGGGCATTGTATTCAATTATGGGCCTGATGAGTGATGAGTAGAGGGGCACAATGACCTCTCTTGATCTAGATGCGAACCCTTTCGTGATAAGGTGGGCTATATAGAAGGTCTTTCTAACCACTTTGGCAACGTGATTATCAAAGGAGAGATTACTATCTACGTTGGTCCCCAAATCTCTAATTACTTCTTCCGTACTTAATGGATTACCACCTATGTGGTAATTTGTGGGCACCTTGTTTTTCCCAAAGGGGATGACTATGCACTTTTAGCATTTAGCTTGAGGCCATGGCTCTGGCACCAAGCATCCGTCTCTGTGAGACCCTTTTGGAGGATGCTTGTGTCAGCTGAAGATTCGATTATGGCCCCCAGTTTGCAGTCATCTGCGAACTTTGTCAGCCATAATCCCCCTGTGTTAGCCTGAACCTCAGAGAAGTATATACCGAACAAGAGAGGTCCCAGAACTGAGCCCTGTGGGATGCCACTTGTAACTGGTTTGGATTCGGACATGGCACCTGCGATTCTGACCATGTGGGTTCTATCTCTGAGCCAGTTTGCAACCCATCTTGTGATATAGGGGTTGATATTTAAGCTGGTAAGCTTATTTATGATGCCCGAGTGGGGTATTGTGTCGAAGGCTTTTGCGAGGTCCAGGTAGGCTGTGTGGACTACCTTGCCCTCATCTATGGCTTTGGTAACTGTTTCAAAGAAATCAACTAGGTTTAAGAGGCAAGATCTGCCCTTAAAGCCAAATTGGGTAGGGTCCAGTGTCTGGAGGCTCCCAATGTCTTTGTTTGAGCTCCATGATAATACACTCCATAGTTTTACAGACCAGACTAGTCAGGCTTATGGGGCGAGAGTTTCCGGGGTCCGTTGTGGCACCACCTTTGTGGAGTGGGACCACTGTAGCTGTACGCCATTCTTTGGGTACATATCCTGTAGTAAGGCTAAGTTTGAACAGTGACTTAATGTGAGGGTTCAGTTCTTCTTGGAGTTCGTGTAAGACACAGCCTGGGACACCGTCCTGTCCCATAGATGCTGTGTTTTTTGCTTTGGAGACGGCAGCTTTCACCTGTGCATCTGTGATATCAGGGAGGTTACATTCAGTTGGGATAGGCGTTTGCTCCTTTGGGGGGGAAGGGGGGGGAGAAGTTTGCACTGAATCTGTCTGCCAGGATGTTGGCTATGTCTGTAGGTTTGGTATATTTTGTACCGTTATGCAACAATTCAGAGCATATCTGGGAGTTTCCACCCATGTTTCTGACATAACTAAAGAAGGCCTTGTGATTATCTTTAGTGTCTAGGGCAATTTGTCTTTCGAAACTGGCCTTTGATGATTTTATGAGGGATTGAAGTTTCTTGCTAATACTGATCAGAGATGCCTTCCCTTTTTGGGATTTTGCTCTGTCATGTAGTAGCTTCCTCCTTCTGTTGTATAGCTTATTTATGGTTGGGGTCCACCAGACCGGTCTCCTGTTTTTGGAGGAGTGAGTCTTGGTTTTATTTGGGATAGCACGATCCATGCATTCCTGCAGGTGCTCATAGAATGCATTTGTAAAGGATTCTGCAGATTGGGCTGTATTATCCTATGTCCCAGGGGCTTTGAAGGATTCCACCTCAGTCTTGAGAAGGGCAAAGTTGGCTTTTGAGAAATTCTTTACAGTGATTTCCTTGGCTGGGGGTGAGGACGGGATATGGATGTCCAGGGAAATTTGTTTATGGTCTGATCTTACCAGTGAGGGGTTTACCTCTGGTGTGGAACAGAGTCCCCATGTTGGTGATGACCAAGTCCAATATGTTGTTCCCTCTTGTGGGAGTGGTGACCAGTTGTTCCATTGCGTTAGAGTTTATAAATTCAAGGAACCGTTGGGCGAGGGTGTTTGGGCTTGAGTAGTTTTCCCAGTCAATGTTTGGGTAGTTGAAGTCACCCAATAACATATTGTTTGGAGAGACCTTCATATTCTCCAGTGTTCTCAGGAATGCCAAGTGGGGTTCCTGTAATAGGGTGGGTGTTCTGTAGCAGGCTACAAACTGAAAGGCAGTTTTGCCCGCTGTTAGTTGCACATGGATGGTTTCCGAAGCTTTGTGCAGTGCCACTAACCTGGAGGTGTAGGTATCTTTGATGAATATAGATACTCCCCCTCCTTTTGTGCTTCGGTCCAAGTTTTGGGGCCGAAACGCATGGTATGAGTTATAACCTGGTAGTGCTGGGGTGCTCTCAGGAGCCTTGAACCAGGTTTCTATTACTGCACAGACATCGATTTTCTCCATACTGAGGAGAGTCTCGAGTGCGTGCATCTTGAGGTTTAGACTTCTGGCATTGAGTAGCATTACCTTTAGTTTTTTTATCTTTGGGTTGTCTATGGAGGTGGGTTTGTCCTTTGAGCCTTGCCTAAAAAAGGCACTATGGGGGTGGCAAGAGCCTTGGCCAGTATAAGAAAGCCTAAGGGTGACAGGTGCAAGCCGTCCCTAGCGAAGCGACATGGCTTGTCGAGCATGTCATCCCAGGCTGACAGACACTGGATCCCCTTTGAATGACACCAATACTTTAGCCAATTGTTGAAACTGATTATTTTGTCTTTATACTGTGGCATCATTCTTGGTGAGGGCAAGATGCTACTCAAGGTCAGGGACATACCAGCCTGGGCTACATGGTCAGAGAGCTCCTTTATGTCTCTTTTCATGTAGTCCAGGGAGGTACGTCTCAGGTCATTCACACCAGCATGGACAATGACGGAGTCATACTTGTACTTGCTTTGGAGTGACCTGAGTGCTTGCGTTATGTGGCGGATCCTGGCACCCGACAGGCAGCTTACAGTGACCTTCTCCTTGTTCAGTCTGGTGAGTGGGACATCAGTGTGCAGGACAATAGAGTCCCCTATAACAAGTGTATTTGGTGTGTTGTTTGGCCTTATGGGCTGTGACTGACAGGCACACTGATTTTGTGAGATATGTGATTTGTGGGTATTGTTGAGGGGTGGCTGTTGCTTGGATATCTGCTTAAGGAGGTCTTTGCTGTTTAGGCAGATTTTTATTTAGAGCCTCTGAGTATGATTTGTGTGTTTATGTGTTGGGTATGCAGATGCAATAGGTCTGTGTGAGACTGGATTTGTGGTGTGGGTGGTTACCTTTTCCTCCTGACTGTGCCAGTCTTGGGTTGAGAGAGCTCTGCCTCCAGTTTGGCTGTGTAACTGCATCTCTCACATGTATTAGAGTTTGTTGGAAGGAGGAGAGGGTTGTCTGTGTACATAAGGCAATTGTAACATTGCCTCAAAATTCCCAGATTCACCAGCTGGACTGGATAGTAACCTTGAAACTGACCCTTGGACATACCAGATTAGTACAGGGAACTGTTTTTTTACCTATCAGATTAGGGAATGGAACTGATTTTTCACTTGATCAGGATGGACCAATCAGGAGTCTAATACTTATGAGAAGTCAAGGAGGGTGTAGTGCTTTAGTTAGTTAGTGTTTCCTTATAAGAGCTGAGCAAGTGCAGGGCTTTAGAAAGAGAATAGAGTGGTTACTTTGAGAGTTTGAACAGTTCTAAGGGAAAAAGTGAAGAGCAGACTTTGTGGAGCCTGGAATAGTTTAAACCTGTTTAGGTGGCGCTGCCCGACGCTGCTCAGTGCGCAAAACCACACAAAAAGAGAGTTGTAGGGTTTTAAGAGAGAGAGATCAAGGAGTTTAGAATTGACCCAAAATGGCCAATAAAACTACAGCTTTTAGGTAGTAACCACTCCTCCAGGGACAGGCAGGCTGTTCAGTGTTAACCACTCCCACTGGTGAACACAGAGACTTCCCTTTAGCCCAAGCAAGCACTGGCCTTCTAGAAACTTCCAAACAGTTCAGAACAGCAAATCTGTAACTGAACTTTCGTAACTTTCAGAAAGTGGGAAAAAAGCAAGATTTTTTTTTTTTTTTCTTTTTGTTGCAGTTTAAAGGTAGCAGAGATACACAAGCAGAATAATAATCACAACAGTGCAATAAATGACCCCACACTTGAGTGCTAGGCCAAAATCAGGTAAAATGCAGTTTTTAGAGAAAAAAATGATTTTAAATTAAGTGCAACACAGGAAATGCAGTAAACAGGCTTTAGATGTGTTCCAAGTACTGTTACGGTTACAGATATAAACTTTAGCAAGCCGGAAAATGCCAAAAAGTAGGCGGCAAAGCAGTAAAACTTAAAAAAAATCAGAAGAAAATACTTAAAATCACAAAAGTGGCTCCTTTTCTTCTCTCAGCATTTTCTCCTCTTGGTAGGTGCTTCAGCAACAACTAGCAAGCCTGAAAAGATGCCAAAACCACAAGGCAGCCTGGTTTTAAGAGAGAGAGATCAAGGAGTTTAGAATTGACCCAAAACGGCCAATAAACTAACAGCTTCTAGGTAGTAACCACTCCTCCAGGGACAGGCAGGCTGTTCAGTGTTAACCACTCCCACTGGTGAACACAGAGACTTCCCTTTAGCCCAAGCAAGCACTGGCCTTCTAGAAACTTCCAAACAACACAAACAAAACAATACACCACAGAAACACAAATACACCTACTTGCTGACACTGCAAAAAACCAAACCAACACACACAAACACAACAAAACTAACACAGAAACAATCAATCTTGCTAAAAGCAGTGGTGCAAGCCCCCCTGCACCTCGCATGTGGGGGGGAGCCACACCCCACTTATATATACTAACTCCGAGTTCGCACTAAACACGCAAACACATAAACTCACCACTACACACACACTAAAATCCCTACCCAATACCCTTACAAAAACACCACTTGCCTCAAACCCCAGCTAAATCCACAAACCGCACCTCACATCACATACACGAACACATAATGGCGAATGCGACATTTCCGCATTTGTTATTATGCAGTTTTGCATAACTGCACTTTTGACTTCATAGTCTCGAAGTACTGAAATTTAACTTTATTTCGAGATTATAAAGTGTAACTATATATATATATATATATATATATATATATATATATATATATATACACATATATATATATATATATATATATATATATATATATATATACACACACACATATATATATTTATATATATATATATATATATATATATATATACACATATATATATATATATATATATATATATATATATATATATATATATATATATATATATATATATATATACACACACACACACACACACAAAATAAATACAGTGAATACATGCCGGTTATGTTCAAAAGAATAAAAAAAGTATTAACGAATTGGTTTATTTAGTTAGATCCATCTTTTTAATAAGCATATAGTCTGTTTTGTGTAGAAGATGAGTAAAAATTATTTGTCTTGTATCTGTAAGTTAAAAAAAAAAAGAATGCTTTCATTTATATTTATGTGTTTCATTTTGTTTTCTTTTAGGATACTGATCTGTCAAGAAATATGCCTGGCAAGGTTAAGGTATCGGCACCTAATCTTCTAGCAACAAAGAAGAAGTAATACTGTGCAAAATTTGCAGCACCTAAAATCTTCTAGCAGCAAAGAAGTAATACTGTGCAAAATTTGCATTTCATAACTATGTATTCTGCAGCTAACTGCCATCATGGAAGGAGATTCTTTACCCAAGTTCCCTAAGGTGGAATTGAATAAACAACATTAAATGAAAGTGCAATTAAAAATACTGTAGATGGAATGGGAATAAGTTATAAGATGGCAATTAAGTAGGTAAAATCAAATCTGAATATAAGCAGTTTATTTTGCATTTCTAAAGTTTGTAAGCTACATGATCATAAACATATGCTAATGTACAGTATGAATTCTGATATTGTTTATTTCTGGTCCTGTATATTCACAGCTGTTTATACATTGTATGAAAGCATGTAATTAGTTGTAAAATAATAATTGGATTGGAATGTGAAAAACCTCTGGTTAATGTTCTAAATTTAATGCTAATCACTGCTGATGGTTTTCTAAGTAAATCGGTAACAAAAAGGACTTGTAAAGAGCTTTATTTCTCCATTGTTAAAACGAAGCATAGAAGTTCTGCAAGGAATAGAAAGCACACACAGCTCACAAGACTCTTGTATCTTAATACACAAATCAAGGCCTTCAGGAACATAGCCAAGTATTGGCATTCTATAATTACAGCCTCATATTGTTGTCCCCCAATATGCCTAACATCTATGAAACATACTCAGTTCTCTAGTTTTTGCCCTGTACACGGAAGCGAGATAAAGCACAGTTTGAATATGTGTCTCCTGTAGACATAAAATAGGTTATTTCTCTAATGAGACATCCTGTTATAAAACTGTACACAAGTCTTTGTTGAAGCTACTAGCTTAGAGAGTTATAGACATCTTTTGGCTTTTCTGAACCTTTCTATTTCTGAGAGGAGGTCAGGAAAAATATACTTGATTGAGTACATTGAGGGTAGTTAGTTGTATCCTTATTTATCTTTATAGAATACCACCAAGTGATGAAAGTCCAGTGCTTCCTTTCTTTCAAAATGATTACATGTCCTGCCACATTTATTTTCTTCATTTTGAAAGAGGCCTTCTTTTTTCAGAACCATTCAGTATAATTCATTGCTTTAAAATTTTGTATTAGTTTTGAATCCTTATTTGTCTATGTAATAACCTGTCAAGGTAGATGTGTGCCCTGCATATTTGGGCACTGGTGATAATTCTGTCTGTTTATATAGATGTTCTTCGTGTTTCACTGTTGCAGTCATTACATTTGGGTAATCTGCTGGCAGGTTGTCCTCAGTCGGCCTGATTAACAAAGTCGTGGGTCCTGTGTCGGTTGTTGTCCCTTCTTCCATGTCGTCAGGGGTATAAAACATGCAACCAACGCCATTACATCAGTCTTTCTTGCCACGTGGTGCCCGAAGCAGAAGCAGTTCGCAAGTGCCGGTCGGCCGACTCCTGAAATTTTCGTTTTCGAGTTTCAGATCCGACTAAGTACCCCTTTGGGGAAACTTTTCTTGCTCCTTACCGATGTCAGTAAAAGTTAATAATTGCATTACTTGTGGGAAGCAAATATCTCATAAGGATTTTCATTTGTACTGTATTCCTTGGCTAGGCCCTGGCCACAATGTACCTTGCTGTCGATTTTGTGCTTTATTTAATCAACGCACTATCAAACGTCGGTATATTTTTGCTTCTAAATACTTTGGCTCACAATTTAATTATCCAGAAAGTACTTTCCCTCATGAGCATGGGGGCTATTCAACCAGTACCAGAAGAGGAGAAGGGACAAGGTTTCTATTCAAGACTTTTCCTGGTACCCAGAAAAGGCAAATCATGGCGTCCAATTCCGGACTTACCTACTCTAAATGCCTTTCTGGACATTCCAAAATTCAAGATGCTGATCACCAGTTACTTCCTATGCTAGGCAAAGATGCCTGGTTGGCAACTCTAGATTTAAAAGAGGCTTACCTGCATATCCCAATCAGGGAATCTTGCAGAAGATACCTCCACTTCAAAGCAGGCTACTTGCATTACCAGTTCTCTGCACTGCCCTTTGGCTTATCTACTGTGCCCAGGGTCTTTACAAAGTGCCTGGCTCCAGTAATTGCATTTTGCAGGCAAAGAAATATTCAAATATATCCATACCTGGATGATTGTCTAATTCAGGCAGAAAACAAGGACACTTCTAAACCATCTGGTGCTTATAAAAAGGGTTCTAACTTGTCTAAGATACACTATGAACGAAAAGAAATCACAACTGGTACCCTCTCAAAAAATTACATTTCTGGGTGCAAGCTTGAATACAACTGCCCAGATGGCTTTCCTTACGCCAGAGAAGCAAATTAATTTGGTGACTTACTTCAAACAGGTGGCCACAAAAACCCTGCTTTCTGCAAGGCAATTACTGCAAGCCTTGGGGTTCATGGCCTCCTGCATTCTTCTAATTCCCTATGCAAGACTGCATATGAGGAAACTTCAGCGGTACTTAAAAAGTCTATGGAGTCAGCATTGTCACAGCCTGGAAACAATGATTCCTATCATACCTTGCCTGCAACAAGAGTTCCTATGGTGGGCATAGGCCTGCCACCAAAACAAGGGACTGCCATTCACACCACTCCCTGCTGTCCAAACCCTAACTACAGATGCATCAGACTATGCTTGGGGGGCACATCTGGCAGGGAAGTGCTCAGGGCAAATGGAACCCAAATCAAATGCACCTTCATGTCGATCAAAAAGAAATGCTAGCTGTACAGAATGCACTGACAGCCTTCAAAGACTACCTTCATCCAGTACAATTAATGATAAAGACAGACAACACCACAGTTATGTGGTACATAAGCAGGGGGGTACACACTCCTACCCCCTTTGCAGACTAGCCGTGGCATTGTGGAACACGGCCTTGACCTATCAAGTACAACTACAAGCTCAGTTCCTGCCAGGAAAGCTGAATACTCTGGCAGACGAACTAAGCAGAAATCTCATGGACCCACACGAATGGAAACTGGAACCACGGATTTTAAACATGTTGACACTCAAATGGGGGAGCCCAGACATAGATCTTTTTGCCTCACCCTAGAACTATCAGTTGGACAAATTTTGCAGAAGAACTCATCACAAAAAAACCTGGAAAGTGGATGCTCTATCCTTCAGCTGGAAAAACCTATCAGTCTATGCCTTTCCCCCTCTGCCTCTGCTCTCCAACGTTCTACTAAAAGTCAATCAGGACAAACCAAAAATGATTTTGATTGCTCCAGACTGGCCTCACCAACACTGGTACCCACTCCTGTGCAATGTGTCACTCCTTCCACCATGGCACCTGCCTCAGACACCTTACTTATTGTCTCAGCAGAACAACCAAATTCTGCACACTCCGCTCCAAACTTTAAATTTTGCAGCGTGGCTAATCACCTAAATTCACCCTTAGCATCCCTCAACAAACCTGTGATGGATGTCATTTTGGAGGCGAGAAGGCCTAGTACTAGAAACTCTTATGCTGACAAATGGAAAAGATTCTGTGCCTGGAATAAGTCTCAAGGGATAAGCACAGCAGTGCCCAACATTTCTCAGATTTTACAATACTTAACTGAGATGCTTCACAAGGGCCTGTCCTTTTCTTCCATAAAAATCCATGCCTCAGCCATTTCAGCTCATTACAACACAGAACCTCCCCTCTTCTCTCATCCTCTGCTAAAGCAGTATCTCAGAGGCCAAAAACATAGGACCACCCAGGAATGCTCCAACCCCTGCCTGGGACCTCAATTTTGTATTGGAAAAGCTCACTCTCCCTCCTTTCAAGCCAGCTGCTACCGCAGACTTAAAATTTCTCTCCTGGAAAACAGCTTTCCTTTTAGCGGTCACTTCAGCTAGAAGGATTTCCAAATTACAGGCTCTTATGGCGGTGGAGCCTTTCATCATTTTTCATGTGGACAGGGTATCTGTCAGGACTAATCCATCCTTCATGCCTAAGGTGTTCATGCCAGTGTGGCTCTTAATCAGACCATTCAATTGCCAACTTTCTTTCCCAATCCACAGAACAAGGGGGAGCGGATTCTGCATTCATTGGATGTACACAGACAACTTAGATTTTACTTAAACAGGACAAAATCTCAAAGAAAATCTGAACAACTGCTGGTGGCATTTGCTGCAGGGGCAGAGGGAAAGGCTATTTAAAAGCAAACCATTTCTAAATGGATAAGCCATTGTATTTGTTTCTGCTATATGCACCATGGAAAAACTATCCCCCAGGGGATCAGATCCCATTCCACCAGGGCTGCATCTACTTCTACAGCCTTTCTCAGAGGAGTTCCTACCAGGGACATTCTAGAAGCTGCTACCTGGAGCTCAGTTCATACATTCACCAAACATTACCATTTACCACTTTTCTCTAAATCCAGAGCTGGCTTTGCCACTGCAGTCCTGCAGGGCCTTATAGCTGCTCCTAATGCTGTATAATTCACTCCACCCAACCATAGCTTTGGGAATCTACCGAAATGTAATGACTGCAACAGTGAAACACGAAGAACATAGTACAGTTGTGTACACTTACCATAAATGTAGATGTTCGAGTGTATTCACAGTTGCAGTCCAGGTTACCCTCCCTCCAGCCCCCTATTTTTTTTCTGGTTATACCTCTACTTTCTTTCACTATGCTTAAAGGCCCTTTTGGTATATTTGCTTTTTGGGATTGGAAGTATATTTTTTCTGTTTTTAATTTTATTTGCTCCCCATTTGGGGGGCACCTGACATCTGGGGCAAGAAAAACTGATGTAATGGTGTCGGCTGCATGTTTTATACCCCTGATGACCTGACATCATGGAAGAAGAGACAGCAACCGATGCAGGACCCAAGACTTTGTTGATCAGGCCGACTGAGGGCAACCTGCCAGCAGATTACCCAAATGTGTAATGACTGCAACAGTGAATACACTCGAACATCTACATTTATGGTAAGTGTACACAACTGTACTTTTTATTCTTCCTAACATGGAGGTTGACCTCAGTAGGAGTGCTAATGTTATTGCATATTTTAGTTGTAATTCCCACTGTCACCATGAATTTATTCAGCATTTTCTGGCTTTCCTTATCTCATACTTTATGGCTTTCCTTATCTTGTAATGCAGTTTATCTGTCTTGAGATCAGGACATGAAATTATAAAGAGAGGTCATCTCTTTTGTGTATCTATGACCCATTAGTAGGACATATCTTGGTAGATTTAATGTGATAGTTTCTGTACATCATAGGTTTGTGTACAATTTAAATTTGTATAATTAGGACTTTTCTTCCCAAGCAATTTTCGAAATGTGCACAGGGATTTTGGTGTTAGAGTAAGGTCCTCAAAACTCCCTATTACTTGCATATTTAACTAGGTAGAAATTTAGTTGAATTACTGAACTTCAGTGCAGTGTACACATGTTGTGGTTCTCTTTTGACATCTTTTGGATAAATCTAAACTTTATAACTTCCAGTGCTTTTGTATTCTAGTTGGATGTTAAAAGATTTAGTTGTAGTTCCTTAAAATATTAGGGGTGGCATCACTAAAACACTAGTACACATTGTATACAATTGCATAAATAAGAACAAAATATTGCATCTGTAACTGATATATTGCCATGTAATAAGGATGTACATCTGTACCATTTGCATCCTTTGCGTGAGGGAGCGTGGGCAGTCAGAAGCTGTCTTTAGGGCATCAGAAGAGATTGAGTGGTCAGTGGCCAGATGCCCTTCTGATGGTGGTAGGGAGTTGACAAATATCACAAAAGAACTTACACTTGGTGCAGAGTTGCAGTCATGATATGCTGAGTAGAGATAGGAATGAGGATACAGGTAGATGTATTAATGGGTGCACATGGGATTACTTGAATGCAGTGAGTGCATGCCACAGCTATTCAAGGAATCATTGCAGTATGGCAAACAAATATTAACAAAAATAGCTGAGAATATGTGAAACTTTCATAGTTTCTTCAAGAAGTTCTACTTCTTACCTGATGATCAGAATGGCCTTAACGGAGGAATGGCAAGATCTCCACAAATTATTACCTCTCTCATGTAGGACAGATAAATAAGTACTCAAACCTAAAAGGCTGCATTTGTTTCTTGAATGTCACCTTGGTGTAACATTAATAGCAGTTGCTGTCTCGTTGGAGGAAAAAGACCAAGAAATGGGCTCCATAGACATCTTTCTGCTATTTCAGGTAAAAACAAATATGTTTTAAGATGAGAAAATTAAAAAAAAAGGTGGGAGGGGGCTCATGGAAAAAAAAAAGCTTAAGATTAACTTCAGCCAAGAAGAACCAAACCCACAGTCACTTTGTCAAACTATTAGCAGCTTGTTTGATGAGTTTTTAGATAACCTTTATACAGTAGAAATTGGTTGAGGCAAGACTCTAGCTCCATGTCAGCAAGGCAGTAGAGTCAAACTTCTGAGCAGTCTATCTTGTCATACAGATTTACATGTAGATTTGATAAATATCTCCTTTTAAAGCAACTATTTTGGCATTCTTTCTTTCCTACCTATCTACTATTGCAGAAATATGGAAGTCTTCATACTCTTTCAAGATAAGGTAGGATTTTATTCCTGAATCTTCCTTACAAACAGAAGAACAGGCAGTGTCAAGTCCATTTTGAAGATTAGAGCATTTAGCACCTTTATACAGTACAAGAACTTTGTTGATGAGTTCTTTTATTGCTGAAAAGTGGGGGTGGGCACTTTTTTGTAGTACATAGACAATAAGCATGGTTTCAAATCATAGTATAGAGGGTACAAATATCACATTCACTAACACTGGAAAATGATGCTGCACTAATATTGATGTTAAAGATCATGTTTAAAGTCTCAAAACAAAGTTTAATTTTTACATAAAATGATAACACATCCTTGTACGTGTGAATACTGTTTTGTGTAAAAATAAAACTTTCTTTCAAAGCATTTTTTCAGAAAATTAGCATTTAAAAAAGCTTCCAAACCCAGAGATGTAAACTAGTCATGCCATATTTAAGGCATTAATATTTATATGGCGAGAGGAGCCATGTGCATCATTTTGGGGGCCAATTGCAATTAAAATGATTTAGTGTGATTAAATGCTCATGAAGCAATTATTTAATTGCCAACCTGTTAAATTAACACTTTAGCAAAAAGTTACTTTAAAGTTGACATCACCTGGAAAAGTAATCAACAAGTCCTTTTATGGCTAGCAGACTCCCTCACAAAGATAGTTGGTTTTGCTGCATTTCTTTATTTAGATGAAGAGCAGGACAGTTTTGTGTACATTGTCCTAAGTCTTTGGTTAAGAGGCTAGTAATTCTAGTATCTTTACTGAACTTAAAAAAAAATAGGACGTTGCTTCTCAAAAAGTTGTAGTGTTTGTACATCTATGCAAAACAAACACAGGAGTCTCCTAAAAAAAAAAAATCAGATTTATGGCCCCATCTGCATTTGTTGAGGCGCAGGCAGTGGGTGTTTTCTTGACATGCTGCTCTGTGCAACACATCCTGGCTGCAAGGTGGAGTTCAGGTTCATTCACCTAAGCTGTATGACCACTTGATTCACCCTTTTCCAATCCTGCTCAGCCACATTACTTCAAGGGAAATCAAGGAATGAGGACATAATTCTAGCTTTAGCAATCTCTAGTGACAAAAAAGGTATTACGGACTTGAGAAAAAGTTTGAAAAAATAAAGTAGCTGAAACTTTTGAAAAGTAAAATCTTTTTTCTTGAAAGAATTGTATTTTTATTTTTCAAATAAACTTTTTACAATATTTATAAAGGTATAGCGATACAAGGATACTGAAACACTAGTACCTAATCTAAATACTAGGTTATAAAATCATTGTAATTAATAGCTGACGAGAAAGATATTTTGTCGAAAAGCAATTTCAGTTTTGTCCATTATTTAAAATTATTTTCCCATCATATCTTATAGAAATTACATTAATTTCTTTCTTAGATTAAGGAAATCACTAAAGTTAAGAGAAGAAGAATTTTTTCCACTTCACACTAATCACCTTCCTAGCTATGGTCAATAAAGTCCAAACTAATGGATATTTTAAACTGCTAATATAATCTGGTATGAATGCATTGGTTAACAATAAACAATCACTAAAAACGCATTTATCAGACCATAGTGCTCTAAAAAAGATTTATTTTCATTCTGGTATGTAATATTCTTTTCCCATTTAAAAAAATGTGGTGTACAAATCTGCTTTTAAAGTTTTGTTATATCACCAACTAGTTCCATTAGTTTTATATATTTTATTAATCTTAAAAGAAGTAAGATGTATTCTAAAAAATTGTGGAGGACATGAGTATATGACTTGGATAAGGTAATCTTAATATCTACATTTTTGTTAATAATTGAAGATAAATAATTTTCATTATCGAGCATTAATTTATTGTAATCTATTAATTTCAATTGTATCCTAAATATTAATTCCTAATTTGAATCTGCCAAATCAAATTTACTCATTAACCCACTAGATATTATATTTCCTATATTAAAAATAATCTGCCAAATACATTAAATTCTTATGTTTCGATGATAACATATTCCCCGGAATTCAGCAAGCTCTGCACTGCGTGTAGGAATATTGCCACAGCTGCTACATGCAATATGGCCGACGAGCGATGCAGGAACAAGCTCCCGGGGCATGCACGAGCCCTCCTGTACTATTCCTGCAAGGGCACAGCTCCTGTATGCCAATTACTCCATTAGCAGGTGAAAACCATGCAAATGAGGTGAATTAGTGGTCCAGGAAGCAGGCAGGCGTCTGTGCAGGAATAGTGTAACTTGCAGAAATGTATTCGGCTACTAACAGAGTACATTTCTGCAAATTACAAAACGGAAGCACGACAGCTCCAAAGAAAGCATGTATTCAATGTAGTAGGCATGCCAATGGAAATAGTTGCAAAATTATAAAAAAAAAAAATTACTTTTATTTTTTTCTGATCGGTTTCAGCCGTTTAAGCGTAGGGCAGTGGTGCGCAAACAGGATTGACCCGAAAATAATGAATAAATTTGGAAATAAGCTTTTAAACCAAAATCAGCATTCTGCCATAATAGTCAATGACATGCTTAAGACAACAATACCATGGAATAGTGGTTGCTAAGGGGGAAGGCTGAGTGTCAGTTTTGTAACCATGCATTAGCAGTCAGTTATATGCAAATGAGGGGATTGATACTGAATCACAGATTTCCCCTCAGTCTTAGCTTGCACCCAACCATGTAGGTGCAGCAACACAATGGCAGCCCAACCCAGCACACTATTATAAACTATGCAAAGACCTTTCACGCTGTTTTTTCCCACAAACTCTACACCACTGGTGTACACAGATGGGGGAAATTTTACCTGACAAAACTAACAAAATGATAGGGGCTGCTGTCGCTGTCGTACATCAGTATGTGGAAAAGGCTAAGGGTGGTGGTGATGAGAATGCTAACAACCAACCCACAGTGAGGAGAAGGCGAAGAGTGTACAGACCTAGGGTAACCTACCAGGGGCTACATGAGCTAGAGGTAGTGGAGCACTATAGAGTGGACAGGGACATCCTACAGCAAATTGTTGAGCTGTGCCAGCCACACCTCACACACATAACCAACAGAGGGGAACCCATCACAGTCGATACCAAGGTATGTGTAGGCTTAAGAATACTAGCCACAGGTACCTTCCAAAGGCCAACTGGGGGATATCATGGGGATCTCACAGGCATCAGCATCCAGGGTACTCCACCAGTTCCTGGATGCCATGTCAGCACATGCCGGTGAGCACATATATTTCCTCAACACCCATGAGGCATTGACCAGCAATATGCGTCTCTTCCACCAAATAGCAGAATACCCTGAGGTAGTGGGTACTATAGACTGCACGCACATACACATCAATGCACCACCAGGTGAGTGGGGTAGAGTCTAAATAAACCGCAAGGGTTTCCCCTCCATCAACTGCCAGGTCATGTGCAAAACCCAGGGCATTATCTTGAATGTGTGTGCTGGCAGCCCTGGAAGCTATCACGACTCCCACATCTGACGTATGGCACAGCTGTACCAGAGATTTGCCTGTGGGAACATCCCATATGGTCACCTAGTGGGGGATGCTGGTTACGCACTGGAGCAGTATGTGTGTGTGTGTGTGTGTATATGTGTATATATATATATATATATATATATATATATATATATATATATATATATATATATATATATATATACACACACACACACACACACATATATATATATATATATATATATATATATATATATATATACATACACACATATATATATACACACACACACACACACATATATATATATGCATATATACATATCTATATCCATATATATATATATGTATATATATATATATATATATATATATATATATGTATATGTGTGTGTGTGTGTGTGTGTATGTACATGTATACATATATCTACATATGTATATATTATATACCCATATCCTTGTTGCATGTAAACATGAGTGTTGTATATACCTTCCCAAATGTATCACACCGTATTTATCCAATGTGTATGTTTAGCTATAACAACATACTGATTCAACACTATTTTCACTAACAAGTACAACACAATTGTAGAAGTCAAAGCAGTTGTTCATTTCTATTCAGTATGTGTACTGACAGATATATTTGAAAAAAAAAAAACATCTTCACAGCTGTGATGGCTTAGTGGTTAACTGATGTGACTGTAGTGTACAGGGTCCTGGGCTCAAGACCTGCAAGGGCTATTTATTTTGTTGTTATGCAGAACAAGGACTGTTGGATACAGAGTGGTTAAGGTGGTTTTGAGCAGCTTTAAGTGGGTTTGTGTGGGTTTTGTGCGATGGTAAGTGGTGCTAATGTACGGTTAAATGAAAAGGTGCTTACACCTTGTCAGCTTCACTTACCACTGTGCAAATATGCTTAGCAGTTACATTTAAGAAATGCTTACTCCTGCTAAGCATAGCTTAGCCTTAGTAACCAGTGATCACATTCCAGACTGAGAAAATAGAAGGGTAATGACATTTTTAATAAGTGTATTTAATTCCATGTACATAACTTGCTTCTGTGTGCTGTCATTACAATAGTAAGGTCATTACAATAGTAAGGGGTGTGAGTATACCGTATGTGGTACCTGAGTATATATGGTTAGTACAGCAATCTTTTCTCTTTGTATATGTTTCATACATGGGTAGTATCCCAGGTTATATGCCGTCACACTTGCATGTATTGTATCATTACGTTACTACTGTTAACAGTGTAAGAGTAGATTGCAGATTGTAGTACTGGAACCATACACCCCTGCATGCAAAGCTGGACTCTGAGTACTGACTTTCGTGTTCTTGGTGTGTGAGCTGTGTGTTATTAAGTATTTGCTGCTGGATATTGATCGGATATGTGGATATTAACTGTAGACTACTATATGTATAGACTTGTCATTGAGGGCTGCTGTCATGTAGTAATGGCATACCTATCAGTATCAGACGTCTGTCTGTCAAACATTCATCCTAATGCATAACCTGTTGACTAGCTGATTTCTGTCTGTCCTCTGTGCAGATGTCAGGTATCCATCTTGCCTGCTTACAGGCAATCTATTCTTGATTGACACTGATGGGTCTGTCCAGCTGTGTTATGAATGCCACAGCTAGGAAACCCCACCCTGTATGCACCACATGCCATGGATACCTCAACTAGACTACCTCAGTCAACAGAACATGCTTGGGTACAGATCTCCAACCCAGACACTGGCCATGTTATGTAATATATGTTGCATACATGTCAATTGGCGTACCTTACTGGCCCTCTGCAAGAGACAACCAGATGATTGGATGTTGCATTTAACTTTCACCCTGGGGATCACTCAAGTGGCATCAGTTGATAGATGGCGTGCTGACAAATGTCAGGTGGTATGATACCACTGTACCCACATCCCCTACTCTTTTCATCTCTCCATAGACAGTATCCTCGTGCACACCTAGGAACACCTGCACCTATGGACCCCAGTACTGACAAATGTGTCAGTATGCATTACTGAGACTGAGTGTGTGTGTGTTTGTAAACATGTAGTTGATAATATCCCGAGGGCCTTCTCACCCACTACACCCCCCCCCATTGCCATAGTTAGAAATCGCTGCTGCTGTAATGGACATTAAATGTACCTTGTTACACCCTTCATCCTATGGGCTACCTGGAGCTTCCAGTACCAGCACAACACTGTTGTACAAATGGGTAGATAGGCATGGGTTACCCTCTAAGTCCTGGCAAGTGTGTGTATGTGTGCAAGTGTATATATTTGTAGAATACAGCATTCTGAGGCCACATTCTCCAAATGCAATACACCTTGCCATACATTATAAGGGGTAGTGATGTTGCTGACATTAGGAGAGCCATGACAAACCCTCACCCTACTCTCCCTGTGGCATTTGCAATGAATGCATAGCCCTGTAGTAGCACTGATGAGATAGACAAGGGGTTGTATTGCAGTCCTGGTCAATGTGTGCTTGTGGGTATGTCAGAGTATTGTCATGGGTTTCAGTGAGTAAAATATCCAATTTGGGGTGTGGGTGCTGGGTATGCTGTCTTTACACCATGGCACCCCCAGTACATGTCCCAAGGTCCACTGTATGAGAACCATTGTCGCCATCAACCATACACGTAACTGATTACACTATCCAGCCCAATAATGCATGTGCTGTGTGGAAATTATTGGTAACAGAATGGACTCACTGACAAGGTAGTTATCACTGATAAACCCAGGTCTCTTAGATGTGTCTATGACTGTTATGTGTTTGTCAATGCGTATATGAGAGTATGTCATACTATGTGTTGTTCATTAACACCCAGTACATCCCCCATTACCATACTGTACAAGGCCTGGTGATGGTCTTCACTTAACAAGAAACTCTGGACACACATCCTAAAAGCTGTGTGGTGTGTACAATTAAAGCCAAACACATTAGTCGCAATAAGTACCTAGGTAGGGGTTCTACTCAGTGTTGCCAAGTAAGTGTGTGTGTATGTGAAGGGATCTACTTCAGTTTGCAGAAAATACATGTCCCAGAAGGTCATCTGTCCAAGAACTGTCTGGAAAATGCTAACATTTCAAAGGAATCATCTTGTGGAAATTCATTCCATCAAAACTCGTAGTAGATGTGTAAATGCCCTCTTCCCCACTGTACAGCTGTACAGATATAGTTGGGTGTGGATGTTGTGTATTTCCCTCCACTTAGTCTGCTGTAATACTGTGCAGTTTATGTTAATAGATTGAGTAGTTATCAATCACACTATGTGTGGTTCTATGCCACCCCACACCCTCCAAAGTGGAGGGTTGTGCCACCCACACCAACACACCTATGTTTACCAACTCCAGGATTGCACTACATTGGGGAAGAGGATATATATCCTGCCAGTACCATCGTCAATGACATTAAACTAGCAGACTGATTATTTACTGATGTGATGTTTTGCCTATTTTGTCTTGGTGGAATTACATAGGCTAAAATGGGTTCACTGCAAAATTAAGTACATCCATGTGTGCAGTATTCTCTGTGTATTGCATCAACACCAAAGCCTGTTTGTGTGTTATACACAAGCATGTGTTGTGTGCCACCCAGTACACTTACCATTGTCCACTGTAGAAGGGCTGCTGACATCAGCCACCATGCACCCACTTGTATACACCCCTCAGACCTATCAGCCACGTGGCACATGTAGTAACTGTTATACAGACCTGTTACTTGTGTTCAGCTGTATCCAGGATATGACACAGTCAATGTGTCACCACAGTGCCATACCCCTTGTAGGAAACAGCAGCAGACCAACATCTTGCTGACACACAGACACCTACAATACAAACTGAATACATTATGGAGACCACAATCAGTCAGTGTCAATAACAGCTATAATGCATCATGGCTGGACAGCTACACATCCTGACATGTAAGCTATAAACTTTCCAGTTGAAAACATGTTACACAGCATTACATTGCTAAACCTTAGTACATTCACCCTGTGCATCAAAACCGTATTAGCCTGTCCCTGCATCAATGGTATGGATGACAGGGATGTGGTACAGGTATCATCATATGCACAGGGTGTGTTGTGGGTTTGCCAGAGACCTAGGCTGAGTTGACATCATGTGTGTGTTAGGAGGGTTCATTATCAATTGGGCTGTGCAGATGTGTGTGTACGTATGGAGGTGCCCTAGCTGTGTTGGTGGTGTGTGTATGTATGCACACAGTTCTACCATGTGGCTGCCCTATACAGGGGTTTGTTGGACAGCTGCAGACCATACATGACAGGGTGTGCAGTTCACCGTCTCTGGCCATGGACATGAGCTGTGACTGCCAGGGGTTCCACGGTCACTACCAGGTACAAGCCCAGATATGGTACTCTCCCCTGATGATGAGAAATGTCCGCTGGATCCAGGTCCCTGTTGGGACTGGCCAGGACCATGTACATGTGGCTTGCTGTGTTGTGGTGTGGACAGCACCCCCCTGCAGTGCTGGTGCTGTCACTGTCACTGCCACTGTGGGAGCAGCTGTGACTTGTTGGACATCCATGTAGACCTCCACCTGTTGGTGTTGCTGACCAACGTCCACGTTGTTGTCACCCTACTCCCACCATATGCTCTAACACAGACATTGCATGGTCGAGGATTCCCACCATCTTACCCAACCGTCTATCCAGGACCTCTGCAAAATAACGGTGGGCACCTGCAAGATCATGGATGCTGTCAGGTACAGCAGGATGAGTAGCCCTTTGGAGCTTCAGACTCTGCCAGGTATAACATTTCATATGTGCCTGTGCCTCCATAATGACCAAAACATACGTTTGGTGACACCTGCTGTGGCACTTCTGCCAGGGGCATGATGGCCAGCGCCCCTCCTATGAGCACCCCTGTACATCTGCCTGTGTGGTACCTCACTGGTCATCTAGCTATGGCTGCTGTGTACAGACACACTTGCCATAGTCAGCACACTGTCCTGTCCCATGCCACCACCCACCAACTGTCCCTCATCTATGGCCACTGGTGATGGGGTATGTATAGGCATTGTGACTGTGTGCGGGAATAGGATGGATAAAAGTGGGATGTCCACCAATGGCACAGCTTCAGCCCTTGACAACCCTGACTGTGCCTCACCATACCTATCATCATTGTCAGTGTGTGTATGGACACTGACATCCGTTTGCCTGCAGGAGGGACCCTGACCCACCTTGCCACCTGTGAGGGGATAACAAAAAATGTAATTTAAGACACGTATGTCATTGCCTACCTCTACACACATACACACACTTACAGATGAGGTGGCAAAAAGATATCACACAGACCTGTCATTACCTAACAGTCAACATGCATGACATATGGCACTCAACAGCATGCACTGCAGCTATACTCATTCCCTGTTACTAGCATTATACATCTCTGTGATGCATGAGTTGTTAGTAGGTGATGCCCCATCCCCTGGAACACACTGCACTCATGTGCACAGTATTGCTGTGGACCTGTTCAGCACCCTGGCATGTACTGTGCACCATATCTCACGAGTGTACACACCATTGCTGAATGTGTATATGTGTGGCAGTTATGTTTGCTCTGTTGCTCACAGCCCCTATGCGTTTGTCTGACACATACCTGGGATGCTATGAGGACAGATGTTAATAATGAATGCCTGACCTCTGATTTGCAGATCTCATCATCAGCAGTGCATGTATGAGCAATAAAATCCAATTACACTGACAACCGTCAAAGCTTACTGTGGCTATGAGGAGTGTACACACCCTTATTGACATGCTAACCTCTTCCCTGATATGCAATGGGGCCACAATACTGTATATGTTAACATTACACACGCCTGATATTTGACATGACCTGTCCAATCAAATGCAGTATCAAACAAATGTGCTAGTTGTGCAGATGCTAATTGAGATGCATAAGTGTGCACACCCTTAACATGATGGTTTGTTGCAGCACCTATTAAGTGAACTACAGCAGTCAGTATTCCTGGAAGGGGGTATACTAGCATGGTCCATCTTCACTTGCCATTATTTGGTCACTCCACCCTACAAATGTCCCTCAACTTGTAAGGTCAGCTCATGTGCACAGCTCTTGGAGGTCACACAGTGCCTTCACTATTGCTGTGGCATAAGGGTTATGTCTGATACAATTCATGACCTTAACAGTGTTCAGATACAGCCATTCTTAGTGAGCTTTGGATGTATGATTCAGTTCACTGTTGCATTTCAGGATGACACCCCTCCCCATCCATTGCCTTTTTGCAGATGCTTGACAACTATGGACCACACATGAGTGCCATTTTGCAGTGTTCCAAATTCAGA
>NC_056737.1:613039294-613179294 GCF_019279795.1 Protopterus annectens | reverse complement strand
TTTCCTTATCTGGACAATCTGCTCATTTAAGCTCTTTCTCCTGAGGCTCTATTTCATGATCTCCAGTTCACTATTTCCCTATTGCAGAGTCTGGGGTTCACCATAAACATTCAAAAATAGTCTCTGACTCCTCCTCAGAATCATGTTTTCCTTGGTTGCAGGATCCAGGTCATCCCCATTGCTGGCATTTCTGCCTGCTCTCAAGGCTCTGTCCCTTATTGCCTTTTTCCAGTGTCGTCTTCCTCTGGCATCAGTCATGGCCAGGGACTTTCTCAGGGGTCCTCAAGTTCATGGCTTCCACCATTCCACATTTCCTCTGGCCATGCTCCATATAAGAAAGCTACAGTGGTACCTCAAGTCAGTTGGGCTTCAGCATTGCCATCCCTGGACTTCCCAGTTGCCTTCCTACCCGTCAGCTCAAACTCAGGCTCCAGTGGTGGATTCATCAGCTTTCTCTCAACCCAAGACTTTTTTTTCCAAGCTCCAGCTCTGAATCAAGAGCTCTTTAAAAAAGCCTCAAACAGGGGATGGGGGGACTCATTTGGCCCTCTAAGGTTCAGGGTCTCTGGCTTCTGCATCAGAAGTCAGACCACATCAATATAAAGGAGAAGTCCCTGCTTCTAACTCTTCAAGCTTTTCATTGCCTACTTCATTCCCGGTCCATCAAAATTTTCACAAGTGATGCGGTACGTCAACAAGCAAGGGGGTACAAGGTCTTATCTTCTTTGCAGACTAGCTCTTCAGGTCTGGGTTCTAGCTGTCCAGAATCAAGTGACTTTTCAAGCACTTTACATTCCCTTGAAGCACAATCTAATGGCGAACTCTGAGCATTTCCAGCACACAAACTCAGGAATAGATGCTTAATTGAGATGTATTCCTGGACGTTGTCCATCAGTGGGGTATTCCACAGGTAGATCTTTTTGCCTCCTCTATGAACAGACAACTTCCTCTATTCCACTCCAGAGTCCCAAGTCCTCTAGCTTGGAAAGGGGAAGCTCTGTCTTTTCCTTGGAAGATGAAGTTTATGGATGCCTTCTCTCTCTTTCCTTTGCTTCTCAGATTCTTGCACAAGATCAGGCAGGATTATCCCAAAATCTTGTTAGTGACACCAATACAGCATTGGTTCCCTTTTCTTTCTCACATGGCCAAGGGCAATCGCACAAGTTACCTCACTGGGTGGAATTTCTCACACTAGACAAGATCTACCCGTGGAATACCCCCACCGATGGACAACGTCCAGGAACACATCTCTATGAAGCATCCATTCTTGAGTTTGTGTGCTGGCCGCAGAAATACCTCACAAAGAGAATTACCGGCCTCCAACAGATGCCCTATGCAGACTGTTTCAAAAAACTCCAGCTTTACTCCATCGCATATCGCCTACTCAGAGGCAATCACTGCCTAACGTACAAAGTTATGTCAAACCCAGGGCTGTTGAACATGCTCCACCTAAGGAAATCCCAATCCTTTCGAGCTACACACTCTAGGGACCTAAACCTTGTCACTACAATAAACACAACATGCTGGAGGGATAGATTCCTGTCACAGAGACTTCCCATATTCTGGAAAAACTACCTATCTATATCAAACAAAGCTCCTCATTAGCACTCCAAGAAAAATCTTGATGATTGGATGTGAAATAGGAAATTCACCCCAGGTATCACCTCTGTGGCTCTGCTTGACAGGGGTGCAGGAAAATAATTTTCTTGGGTGACGAAAGCCAGGGTACCTTTTTGGCTAGCTTATATAGGCCCTAGGGCCAATAGCATAGTACCTACCTATGAACCTATGAAGGGGTTTCTTATCCATCCTCACTTGTCCACTCTTCAATTGACTCTGGGGGTGATAGGGATTTGATCTCTTTTAGGCACCTCTTTGATGAGGACATGCTTTGGGTGCTGCAGGAGGTCAGGAAGACCACTATCAGGAAAATATTTGTCCAAATGAAAGATTCTCTGTCTAGTGCCTCTCTCTCATAAGCATTCCCCCATCTGCAGAGGTTCCTCTGTTTTTCTCAGATTTGTGCAATCTGCTCCATACTGGGTAGGCATATTCTTCAAAGCTCACCTGTCCGCAATTTCTACTTGTCTTCCCTTGACTCCTTCTCTGGTCTCTAGATTTGAGGTCAGTTTCTTAATGGCATCCTTCATATCAGGCCTCCCAAGAAGCCTATTTAACCTTCCTGGGACCAATATTTCTTACTTGAAAAATTGACTAAGGCTCCTTTTGAGCCTGCTACATCAGGAACCTTACACTTTTGTATTTGGAATACCTTTCTTTTGACTGTCACTTCAGCCAAGAGGGTATCTGAACTTTAGGAACCCATGGCTGTTCCTCCTTTCTTAGTTTTTCACAGAGACAGGGTCTCTCTTCATACTAATCATTCTTTTATGCCAAAGGTGGTTAAATGAGTTATCCCTTAATCAGTCTATTCATTTGCCTTCCTTTTTTTTCCTTCTCAGCAGCCTGTGGGTGAGGTTTTTCACACCTTGGATAGGCATAAACAGTTTGGATTTTATTTTCATAAAACTAAAGTTATTTGCAAATCTGAGCAGCTTTTTGTTTCCTTTCATCCCAGGTTTTTGGGTTTAACTGTTTCTATGCAGACCATCTCTTTCTGGATTTATAAAGCCATTTCTTTTTGTTTTTCTTTTCATGGTAAATGTCTTTCCTCTTTAGTAAAGGCTCATTAGAGCACAACTGTTGGTTGTTCTGCTTCCTTTTTCAAGGGACTGGATACCAATTCCATCACTGAAGCTGTCACTTTGTCTTCTGTCCATACCTTCACTAAGCATTATAATCTGGATGGTGTTCCCAGGTCTAGAGCTGGCTTTGCCAAGACTATCCTGCATAGGTTTTTGGAGGGCTCTTCACTGCCATTCTCCTTCCAGGTTTCCTACTCAGCTTTTGTACTCTCCCTTCTGTCAGGAATACTGCAATAGTGAAACAGAAGGACATAGTACAGTTGTGTAAAATCTTACCATAACAGTAGATGTTCTTCTCTTCACTGTTGCAGTATTCACTCCCTCTCTCCTGCAAGCTCTGCATTAGCCTGCTGTTCTTCCCCTCCTGGCCGAGGGGTTCTTCTCTCCTTTCTCCTTCTGGATGCATATGTTCTTCCTTGTCCATAGGGACACTCTGTTCCTCCTGGGGCTTGTTCCGTTCTAAGTGTGTCTGTACGTCACCTTTACTCCCTATGCCTTGCTCTGGGAGTGTATGCGTGATGTATGTGTGATGTATGGTGCCTGTAAGTACTAAAGGCTTTGGTATACTGGCCAGATGTTGGGCTATCCTTGGCAGGAGATCCCTTCTGTTAGGAATACTGCAACACTGAAGAGAAGGACATCTACTGTTATGGTAAGATTTTACAGAAAATGTACTGTGTGCATACATAGTCTACAGTTATAACCTTTGTTTCGTCTTCATTCATTTTATAGCCCAATAAAACTTGAAAATGTCTCATAATATTCTGCAACACTGAGGTTTCCTTTTCTGGTTTTATCAGATAGAAAATAATACTGTCTGCAAATAAATCTAACTCTTCCTGATTAGAACACCAATTATATCTTTGGAGCTCTCATTTTCCCTGCCAATGGGTCTAAATATAATCAAATAAAGAGGAGGTTTAATATAATGCTTGCAGTCTAAACTTCAAACACAAGGTACAGGAATTAATTTTGACCTCTGGTTATTGGCTAGGCTTGTAATAGTCAGCAGACTGACAGCCTAGTATTTACCTATGAATTCCTTCCTGAATCCTCTGTTCAGACACATCCTTCCCACTTTAATTTTTGCCTCCGATCCCCATACAATCTCCTAAATAACCTTACTATTTTATCAGGGAATGGAAATGTTTCCATTGCCCTACTCATAAAATCCCAGCTTACTCTGTCGCATGCTTTCTCTGCATCAAGACCCACCATTAACAGTGGCGTTTTCCTACATTCTACTTCCCTCTGGATCATCTTTGTTCCATTAACGTTGTCAAATGTCGAACGTCTGATGAAGCAGTTATATAAAACTGTGAAAGCTCTTATGTTTTGCATATTGAATAAACTGTTTGAATGGACCTGGCCCTGGCATTGTATTGCTCTGTCTATTTTTGGATGTTTGAAGTTGTCAAATGTTTGCCTCCCCCACCACAAAACAAAACTGATCCAGATCTATTAATTTTAGAACAAAAATAGCAGGTTAACACCACTGGAGGAAGCCCAAGACAAATTAAAAAATCCAAATAAAATATGGTTCAGTCCACAGAAAGTAAGAACGAACAGTAAAACTTTAATGCAACAAACAATTCCTCAGGTACCGGACAAGCGCTTTCGGCTTCAAGCCTTCTTCAGATCCTAAGGATACAGGTCCTGAGATCACTTATTTAAAAGCACCTTGATCCAATCAAATCAAAAACCTCACCAGAGAGATAAATTTCACATAACATTAATTAAAGGAAAATGGATAAGAGATATTGTTTTTAATTGGTTTTTATGATGGACCTCTTGCATATCTGCATAACAAACAGCACCATAATTACCCTTTCTAAAGACTTAAACATTGCCTGTGATATAAATAGGACCTGCTTGACAGACAGGTATGTATCCCAGAGACCACCGCTTTTCTGGAACCGGCTCCTCATCCATGTCAAGCAGAGTTCCTCCCTAAACCAATTCACATGCAACTTGGACAGCTGGATGTGGAAAAGGAAATTCATCCCTGGTTTGGCACCTATGTCTCTAATGGACACAGGCACCCTGTAAATGGTTAATTTCCCAGGCTCCTGCTTGTAAATGTTTCATCTCCCATTCCCTACTTATACTTATCAAGGATACCAGATCTTATTAGAGATTTGGGACCCACGGCTAGGCTAAAAAAGGTCCATGTGAACATTAGACTGGTATACATCTATGAACCTATAAACATTTTATAATCCTGGTTTAAAACTGAAATGCGTTTATATGCAGCTGAGTCTGATGGCTCTTTACAGTCTAAGTATTATGGCCACCATAACATTATTCTAGGATGCTGGTGCTCACCCTCATTTTAAACTACTATTAAAACAAAACCTTCCAGATCTTTATCATATATTCCAAACTTCAACAGAATGCCATCTACTTCTGGTGATTTTCATGCAGATCACGTGTCATCCTTTTTATCTCATCTTCTCCTTTCTGAACTGTATATTGCTGAGCCTCATTTACCTCTAACCTTGGCAGATTTACCACAAGTCTTACATAAATATTTCCATTTATACTTTATACAAACTTTCATAAAATTTCCAAAATATACCCAACATTTTACAGACTATCCAGTTATTTTTCTTGTTACAAGCTCCCTAGGTTTGGCCACTGCACTTTCTTCTTTCTGCTGCCTACATCCCTTATTTGCTCTTTAGCACCCTGCAGTTGTGCCTCTTCTTTTCCTGTGAGATTCCCCTTATTGTAAAATACTTAAACTTTTGTCAGCTCCTCTAAATAACTACTGTTACTTTTTTGCCATCTCCCTTTTTTTTATATTTAGCTTATTTTTAAACTCCACTTTCATTTTATCCCAATCCCTAGCTATAAATTCTGATGAAATTTCTATATTCCCCAATAACTCTCAAATAATTTTCACTACCCATTCCTTAAATTCCTCTTTAACAGGTAGGCGGGGAAGCGCCAGTGTCTCATTTTTAGATTGCTACCCTGCATTTTTACCTTAGTTGTTATTGGTACATGATCTAAAATGTTATTGTGTGTGTGTTAAAGCTTTCAATCAAACGCACATGTTCCTGTGAAATATAACTTCTGTCTAGTCTAGCCTAGTTATTGTACCTTTGGGAATAATGTGAAAATTGTCTCCATGTTCCTACTACTGAATTCATGTCTTACATAACAAATACTTTAATATTTTTTTTAGAAATCTACCCTATTTTGTCATATTTCCCTTATTGTTCCCCCAGACAGATCCTCAGTTTTGCAAACCAGGTTCAGTCCCCACTTATAATATTCCTTGCTGAAAGCCAATTTCTCCCAAAATATTCTTACACTCCATAATAGCAGTTTTAGACAGAATATAAATATCTGCTAGCGTAGCCCTCCTTCCTTGCCAGCAGTCCCTTACTACCACAAACCTACCATTATTCTTTTTTTCTTTTACTGTTGGAGCTCCTCTAGCAATTACTGTAAGTACTCCACTTTTTCTTCATCCCAGATATTCTGCTGAATATCCATCCTGAAATCCTTTCTTTATTAAATTCACATACTCACATCTTTCCAAAAGTCTTCCCTGTAGCATTGCTATGTGCAGTCTGCATTTCTTAATAAAATTTAAAACCTGACCTTTTTGTCTATGACTGTGAGGCAATTCACATTCTAAACTAATATGTTTAGTGTAGACATTATAGGAAGAAGTTATTATTCCCACCCATTATATAGGACATCTTTTTTAAATTAATACTTCCATATTCTGTGTTATATGTACTTACTAATGTTTGGCAGGTTGATCCTTAATACGGATGTTTCTTGACATCAACATTTAAACATATGTCACAAGACTTATTGTTTTAATGAAAACCCTCCAACAAAAATAAACAAAACACACCCCGAGAACACCCTCAGAACCTATTAACTAAAAAACATACAAAACTTTGTACACTTTCAAATAATGAAGTTTAATTCTCCTGATAAGAACTGTCCCAAATCAACAGCTGCACCCACATGCATTACCTAATCTAAACTTAAGGTTATCCATGCAAAGCACACTTTACAGCCTGTGCTCCTACTTACACTGCCTGCAGTCTGTTCTTGTCTTATCTCTATTTCCTCTCCCAGACGTGAAAAACAATTTGTATGCTTTCAGAAAACATTAACTTTTAGTTTTTAGAAAAAGAGCAGTGGCTGTCTTTAAATGCAACTAAATTATACAATGTTCTAGTAAACACATTAAAGTATTTAGTTACTGGAAAAACTGCTAGCTCTTATTCACTTCCAATAACTTTATACTTCATTTTTATCAAGCTATTTGCCTTTGCACCTTTTAATTTTACCTTTCTTTCAGTAAACAACATTTAGACCTGCCAGTATACTGCTTTCACATTGTCAGCTTGTTTCCATGACAACCTACTGACTTAAACATGCTCTTGCCCAGCCCTTCCACTATTTTTATACTGTAATGCCTATATTTCTTAAAACTTTATCCTCTATACAATAATCACTACAAAATGCTTTACTACACAACATTCAATTTATATCATACAATGTTTTACACAAACACAGAACAAAGATGGTTTTACTTAGATTTGTTTTTCCATTCTTCGCCATCCATTTTCCCTTTAGTGTTCTGTCAACTATTAATAAGCAATGGGGTATACGGCTGCCAGAACCCCAACAAGTTTAACAAAAATCCACTCTCTCTCTCTGCCACGTTTTCTTGTAAAGTCATATTTTACAAATGTGATTGATGATTTGCAGTTTCACATTTATCTAATTTCAGTGTTGCTGGCCTTCTTCCTGCTCAGCTCCATCTCCCAACCCCAGACTCCAGTTCAAGTCTAAGGTACTTCAGATTCTTCACATTAACTCCTGTGCTTTTTTCTGTCTCTCAAGCATTTTCCTTTGGAACACTGGAAACTGAATGGCAATGGCTCTCCATGAGCCTTGCCATCAGAAGAATGAGAAGCAAAGTTCCCCTCTGTTTGATGGCTCACCCCTTGTTGGACAAACTTTTGTATTTTACCCTTAGCCTTTTCTACATTAAGGAATGACTTTGATCCTCCTGGAAATAATACTCAGAAGACTGCTGGATACAGAATCTCACACCTGCCTCTCAACATTCCCTGATTGCTGGGTTAAAATTGCTTCTCTTCTGCCTGGTGTACAGTAAATAATTATTTTCCAGAACACTCTACTGTATCTCATTTTTACTGCTTTGCCCTTCTGCCACACTTTTGTCAGGATCAACTCTTTCTGCATTTTTAAGATCTACATTTTTACTAAAACAGGTCTGGCTACTTTCTCATGGCCAGTTTTGGAACACAGACATAATGTGGTGCCCTTTCAATTAATAAATTCTGCTGTGGGATACCAGTCCAGTTAATAATTTCTGCTTTCATAAAATTAATGCAGTCTGTTCCTTTGGTTTCTCTGGTGCAGCAGAAAATCTCAGATTTTGTGTTTGTGCTCTGTTCTCTAATTCTACCATTTTTAAAACAGCTTTTCTTGAGTAGTTTCATAGTCAGTTTAGCCTTTTCTGCATTTCAACATCTGTTTTTTTTTTCAATTTTATCAGTAAATCTGAATAGCTGTTTAAAGCTTTTGCCATTTTCCAGCCTTTTGTTATTTGAGTGGCTCTACAGTTTCAATATTTCATTTATTTTAATTAGCTCTGACAAAATGCAACTTATTTTTCCTCTAAATTACAGGAAGCTATTTCTTATACCAAAGCTGGAGTTTTAACTATGTTTGCCAAAGATCTGCAGGATTCTTCCCAGTCAGTGTTTTCATCTTTTCTAGCGTTTTTTTTTTTTTGGCTCTCTAAGTTTGTTCTTTGCTGGCATCCAGACAGTGTCCCTATTAGCCAGTAACTGAATTTTACTACAACAGGTAGAATTACTGGTCTATCAGTGTTTTTTTTTTTTTTTTTTTACACTCGGATAGCTGAAATTAAGATGCTGACCAGTCTGCAGCCATCTTGGAAAGCTAGGCACAGTCCAGTTTTAATTCCGTCTCAACAAGGTTGCTACTCTCTCACATACAGGACAGCATTTTGGATTTTACAGCATTTTTTCACACCTTTAAATGTTTCATGTTTTGATTAGCCAATCTACTTAGTTAAATAATGAATAACAAATACAATGGATGCAGTTTAAGAATGTTTTCTTGCTTACAGTTAACTTAATTACCTCCAGAGCATAAGTCCTAAGTCCTAATTAAAAACATTAACTGAGACATTGTTTTAATACCAGAGTTCCCCTTTTTCTTGGGCAGAAGAGATGGAGCCTTTATTAGGATGAAACCTGAAAAGAATAATGCTCACTTCCCTTAGCACAACACAAATCAAAAAGTGCATCAAATAACTAACTCAAGCTCTTTATGACAAAGCAGCAGCTGCTAAAGGCAGAGGCTTTGTATACAATACACTCACTGCAGCACTTTATTAATTTTACTTTTTTATCCAATATATTATTTTGTTAACCCAAGATTCCTTCTATGTCATCACAAACAGCAGCAGACAAGCCATTGCCAGTATACCTAGGCATGATGTGGTCCCCAGAATGGAATGAAATACTACAGGAGTTCATTTACCTGGATAGTACAATTTAAAGAATGCACTCAACCAGACTTTTAAGGAATAAACATTTCAATACAGACCTAAGTAGCCACTAGGTCCCTAGGTAAGTGCTGCAAACTGCAGGAGTTAAGCGGCTCCGAGATGCCTAACTCTCTTCCCCCTAGGAAGAAAATGTTGGCTATCAGCTGTTAAACAGTTCCAGCTGGATTGCCTCTTCACTGCCTGGGTTGCTAGTCAAATTCCGCTTGCTAAAGGTATGTTCAGGAAAGAAACTCTACAACAGCAAACAATGTGGTCTTAATATAATATCACATCTTCAAATGTGGATATTAATCTGTGCATTAAAGGAACAGGGAAAACATCTTTCGATCAAAAATACAATAATATAAGCTTCAAACATTACCAAGACAGCATAACTTACTTAACGGCTGTTTGTCTGTTGTAAATCCTCCAAATAAAAAGAGGTGATCAGAAGAGACAGGAGTAAGAGAATGCCATGATCGTCCTACTGGATAATCTTCTTGCTGTGACAACCTTAAAGGAAATAATTCACAATGTCACATAAATTTAATGATGTGCAAAATAAAATGTTTTACAGAGTTTTAAAAAACACATCTCAGATTTTATACCCCAGCACATACAAATTTCTCTTAACCATATTAGCAAATCAGATTCAAAACTGAACTCGTAAAATTAAAGGAAGTTGCAGGACTGGAAAAATAAATGTTCCTTAATGCTCTGCAGGTGCCACATATTTGAAAGCTTTGAAATCCATGAATGGATTCAAGATTTACTTCTCAGAAAGATAATGTGATTAGAATGGGGGGGGGGGACTGGGGGGAGCAAAATATCTAATTTTTTCTGACAGCAAACAATTATTCCATTCACAAGAGTGTTCTAAGTGTAAGATAAGGAGATCCTCACTCCAATCATTAGAACAAGAACACTCATCCGTCTAGCTGCTTAACTGAATAAACTACTGGAAACTTCAACACGGTGTCTTTATTCCTCCCACAGGGAGGGCATCAGACAGAGAGAGACAGTCGCCTATCTAAAGTGCTTTTATCTGGACTAATCCTTTATACTCTGTTTCTTGTTAGTCCTGTCACCCTCTGGGTCACAGGTGAGATACTAGACTTCACTCTTGCCCTCTGGATTACCTCTGTTCAGGATGATCTGGGCTTCATATTTCCATGAGAAAAGAAGACTTGGCCAAGTCCAAGGCAGAGGACACTAATAACACCAAAAACACTTATAAGATTCACAATGGTACCTGTGTGGTCTGGGTGATTTTGACTGTTCCTGATCTTAAACAAATGCAAACTGTAAAGCTGGGCTTTCAGACATTATTGCAGACAGCATAACAAATATGTACAAAAAGTTGCTGATAATGTGGTGACACAGAAATACTAATTACATATAGAAATTCTGAGTGGCAGATTCTTTCATGAAACACAGATAGACCGAGCAAGTAAAATCAACTGCTTACAGTAATCTTTTAAGAATATGAGGAAATTAAACAACTTTGTGTTATCTGTTAACTGGTTAAAGCCAACATACATACGCTGCTTCTTTTCAGGAGCAACTCAGCAGCACTGTTCTAGTTAAGTCATTTGCTTAAAGTAATATGCCAAACAAATGGAAAAAGTGGGAATCAAAGATCAAGACTTCAAGATTGTGTCTGTTAGTAGCTCATAGCCTAAATTTTCTTTTTTAAAATAGTTTTATTAAATTATTACTTGAGACATAGGCAAACATACATGAATAGACAAGAAAACAAACCATTTTAACATTTTTCCATTTAAATACAACATACTTCATATATATTTTCTTTGCTACTATCATTAGTCCAACATTAAACAATTCCTGAATTCCTGCCTCTCCTTAAACCTTACTCCTCCTCCTCCTGATTATTATTATGAATGCATTATTCCCACAGTTTCCATTTACTCCTATGCAATTTACTCCTTGCCTTTTCTAAAGATCCCTCTTCAGGTCTTTTAGCTCTTTTACAATATTCAATAGCTCAAATAAAGTTGGTGAAAACTTTGATTTCCTTTTCTAGTAATTACTTTTTTGGCAACCAACAGAATTAAACTTAACAAGTCCTTACTATGTCTAGGCAATTCTGATGCGGTGTCCCAGCTCAGAAGAATAATTTCCTTACTTACAGTAATTTCCTCACCCAATATTTCTGATGGAGTTCTCTGTGGAGAATTTTTAAAATCTGCCAACTCATTACACTCCCAAAACATATGTTTCCTGTTACCTCTTTCTTCTCCATCACACCTCCAACATTTACTATCTACCCGAGGAAAACTGCTTTGAAGTCTGCTTTGGGACATAAAAATACCTATGCAAACACTCCCATGCAAATATCCTAAACCTTCCGGATGTGGTTACATACTCGGGGTCCATACATATGTCTTCCCATTGTTTTCTCGTAAATTGCTTTTCCAGTCTTCCCAATCTTTTCTAATCTTCTCTGATTAATTCTTATAGTTATCATGTAATATTTTATATGCCCTACTAATTATCTCCTTAACAACTGCTTCTGTTCCAGATTCAACTAAAAACTCTACCAGACCAGGTCTTTTACTTAAATTTCCTTTCTCTTTGTCTGTACTCTGAGATCAAGCCTTGGTAGGGAAGGCAGTCTCTAGCCTGCAATCCAAATGTCTTCTTGCCCTCTTTCCACTCAATTACCATTCCTGCTCGAGTTACTCGCTCCCAACATCTTGGTTCCTTTGCCAGGTTTCTCCAGTAAATTCCAGCCCCCTCTTGCCCACTTTCTGTACCTTACTTGCAGTCACCCCTATTGGCAAAATTTCCTTCATCCATTCTTGTACTGGCTTAATTCTAAGAATACTTTCTGCTATTTTAAGAATATAACATTCTGTACAGTTTTCTCCTTAAGGATCTGCATCCAAAATCCCACTCGCTATTTCTGGAAATTCCTCCTTGCTTCATCATAATCCCTTTTCACTATGAATTATAACCTTCAGCTTGTGTTATGTATATGGACCTTAAATGTGTAGCTCTAAAATATCTGTTCAAATCAAGTAAACCTAGACCACTTTGTTGTACTGGAAGGATCAACTTATTTCACTTAACCCTTGCCCTCTTTCCCTCCTAGACAAATTCCTTCAATTCTTTATTATTGCCCACAACTTCTCCTTGTGTTGGTAAAAGTACGCTTGATGGATATACAAGACTAAAGGTGCTAAAAATGTTGTCACTGCTTGTATTTTACTATCCATAATCCATAAATGAGAGCTCCCAGTTTCTCAATTTTGTATAATCTTTTGTTCAGTCTCTTTCCATATATCCTTATGTGCTGTAATAAATGCTTGTTTAACCCATACTCCAAAATACTTCATCTTATGTGCTCATAATTATGGGTATTACTGAATCAATTCGTATGTGGGTACATAATTTACTGTTACAGCCTTTGCTTTATCTGAATTGTATCCTGAAAAGACTTGAAACCGTCTCAAACTGTTCCACAACACTCGGATGTCTTTTTCTAGATTTATCAAGTACAAAAGAATATCATCTGCAAATATGCGCATTTTTTTCTGGATTACCACCAATTATATTATTGTATTTAAATATAAAGCAAACAACAAAGGAGAAAGAAGATATCTCTGCCTGGTTCCTCTGTTCAAACACACCTTATTTGACAGGAACCCTCCCACTGTAATTCTTGCCTCTGATCATTCATATATTCTTCTATTTAACTTTATTATTGTATTAGAGAATGCAAATGCTTTCTCATAAAATCCCAGTTTACTTTGTCAAATGCTTTCTTTGCTTCAAGACCCCCCACCAACAGAGGTATTTTCATCCATTTCATCCCTCTAATCATCACTGTTCCATTAATGTAGTCAAATGTTTGCCTCTCCTCCGCAAAACCACACTGATCCATATCTATCAATGTTGGCAACACCTTTGCCATTCTTTAAAACTGCATGGAGTCTATATGAAGCTGGGTCTGAAGGGTCTTTGTCATCTTTAGGTAACACAGCCACCACAGCTTTCTTCCAAGATGATGGTGCTTCCCCTCCTTTTAAAATACTGTTAAACAAAATCTTCCAGCTCTTTATCACTTTCGTCCCTCCTAATTTCCAAACTTACACAGGATTACCTACCATCTGTTCCTGGAAACTATCCTGAAGACTTATTTTACAACACTGTTTTTTATCTTATCACCTCCTATCTTAACTGTTAATTGTTGAGCCTCATCTACCTCTAAACTTGGCATAATTATTAAGTCTTTCATAAATACTTCCATTTTGTGCTCTTTCTTGATTTTCACATTTCATAATTAAGTCTTCTGTGCAAATTTTCATAACATTTCCACAATATCTCTGAAACCTTTACAGGACCTCTGGTTATTTTTCTATTTATAGGTTACCTAAGTTTGGCGACAAACCTTTCAATGTTCTGTTGTCTAAAGTCATTGTGCAAAAAGTTCATAGCCCAAATTTTCTATGCCAAACTGCCAGACAGTTCCAGAATGAAAAACAATACAAGACACAGTTTAAAGTTATACAGAAAAAAGACATACATCTTCTCCTATTTCAGTTTATTAATGAAAATAATAGCATCATTCATAAAATACTTCTTCAGAGCAGAGTTACCTTAAAGGAAGCAAACACTTTATATACCAAAATCTAAAAGTCATGTGGTGAAAATAAACAGCTACCAGCTTCCACATAATCAGAGAGCTTAAGTATAAAAAAAAAAAAAAGTATAAAAATTTTTTACAATACAAATTCTTCCAATAATGTGCAAAGTCTTTAAATAGCCATTTCTCTGTATAAAGAAAACTAAACAGAAATGTATTTCAAACTAATTTCACAGATTTTAAAATACATTTGATACTTAAATTGTCATTAAGACTGGCTGGTTTTAACAGCATCTAATTTAATCTGCAGCGGAGCTCCAACGTGCCTTACTGACTGCTTAAATCCCCATCTCAACCACTTTATCTCAGACACAAAAAGAAAAAAAAAATTCCTACATGCTTCAGAAAGTTCAAATTATGCATTTTTAATGTTTGCTGTCTTAATGGTATAAATAGTCACTAATACACAATACACAAGCTCAGCTTCTTAATAATTTTCCTCATACAAAAAGCACACCACAAAGACCTGCAGCACAATATGCAACTGCAGTACTGTTACAAATGAATATGCTTTTGTAACCTAAACTTGAACCCAAATGTTCTAAGATCAATACAAGTCCACATAATGAAACAGCACTAAGTAGTATCACTATATTTGCAAGTCTTTAGCAACCTTGCGTTCATTCTACTCCCAAAACCGAACACACTTTTTAAATTCCCACCTTTTTTACCAAAGTACTGGCAAAAACTAACACTCAAGTCTGAAAAACTCCTACAATGATGAAAATACTTGACTGATGCATTTACATCCCTAAATTGACATAACAGAAGCTGCGTTCTATTTTGAAATTTTAATACCGGCTTGGAATACAAGTTTTAGCTTGCACTTCTTGAAGTTCTCACAGCACTGGAAGATGATGTGGTGCTTTTGGAAGTTGATAATCTGCACCACTTTACTTGTAAGGAGATATACATGTACATTCATTTTATACACACATACATATAAAAAATATACATAGACAGGTGTGTATATATATATATATATATATATATATATATATATATATATATATATATATTTCAAAACCGGTTACGTTCACTAAGATTTCTGTTAAAGTTTAGCAGGAAGATATGGAAAAAAAACTGATGTTGGCATGCCTGACCATGTGGATACGATGTTGGCATGCCTGACCATGTGGATACTCTCTCAAACAAGATATCTCAAGAAAAAGACTGTGCCAGTAAGGTAGTTAAAAAATTAGTGAAATGCACCTGACATCATTCTAAAAGAGTTGAGAATGCTGTTGAACAGCTTAACATTGTATACTTGTCAGCTAGATGGAAGTGAATATGCTTTTCAGATAATCAGTGAACAATATGAAGTAATTATGCCAATGCAACAGAGACCTAGAGAAATCAGAAATAAAGTGTCTGATGAATATATAGTCAGATGGCTGGCACAATGAACAGCATGTGCTGTGTATGAAAGACAACCAAGACACAAAAATTTGCTAAAATGATAGGAAGGTCTGAACCATATGGATTTTGTTAAAAGAAAATTAGTGGCGTGAATAGGGTTTACAAAAAACTCTTTAGGGACTGTGAAAGGGGTTGATATTATGTAGTCGAAGGAACTAAAAGTTGACTACCCTTTAATTGACACATATGTGTTGAAACTGCACTTAAGCGAACAGCCACATCATCGACTTTTTTGGCCAACTACGCATGACACAATATAACAAACACTATGAAGTGGGAGGCTGTGCCCCCCACACCCCCTAACTAAATATACCAACTCCAAGATCACACTACTGTGGGGAAAAGGGCAGATTTAAAACAATGGCCAACTGATTTTTTTTCCCTTGGAAAAAAAAATCGATGATGTGGCCATTCGCTCAAGTGCAGGTTCGACACGTGTCGAAAGGGTAGTCAACTTTTAGTTCCTTCAACTACATAATATAGACACTGTGAAAGAGCCCTGAGTGCTGTTGACATTGGCTGAAATAGTTATAGGGACACCTCAGACAGTTTTAGTTCTGTATGTAACATGCTATGAGAAGGAGCAGGTACCTTGGCAAATATGGCATCCAGGCAGAAAGATTTATGTGGAAAGATGGATGATACTGGTTGATTGTGACTACTTTGAGGGAAATATTTCAGTTACCTAAGGTAAAGAAAACCTGTCAATGTAATATTGTAGTGTGTAAATTAACTTTTGCAGTGATGTTGTCTTTTTTTTTTTTTTTTTTTTTGTTAAGAACTGTCAGTCAACAATGTCTTAAAGGCTTAACAAGTGACTGATTATGTTACAGAAGAACAGATTATTCAAGCCTCTGTTTAAGCTTCCCCCTATACATGGTTCTTGCATAGTTCACAATGAGGACAGGTCTAACCATTCTGAGAATTATGCTTTGTTTTACAGAAGCAGTTCACAGAGTTCAAAGAGAGACTGAAAATACTAAGTATAAAGAGGAATTATGTTTTTTAGGTTTAGAACTGTAGTAACTAAATGGTAAAATATGAGTAGAGAGAGATGATGTGATATTTTAAATTTATTCTAATATGCTGCTAGAAGACTTCAGTCCCCTGCATTTGTGCATACTGCTTGCTTCTCAATTATAAGCAGTTCTTAATTTACACAATATTTTAAAAACATTATTACAACATTCTGAGTGCATACTACAATTAAGGCAACGATAGAAAGTCATAAAATGTATTTATTTAATAATTTGTTTACCAAGTCCGACTGGCACAGAGACCGTTTTCAGCAGAGGCCCAAGGTTAAACACTCCAGATTCATGTCTTTGAAATCTGAGATAAATTATGCAGTAGCAATTTAAATGAGCATAATTATTATATAAATGGTTAGGTTATGTTTACATTTTATAATGTTTTCAATTTGACTGACCTTTTCATTGTCCAGGACCTTTTTTTCCTTAATTAAAGATCACCCATTAGTAATTCTTAATTTTACGATGCTTACAAATATTAAAAGTTTTAGTGTGAACCTTAAGGGAAACAACCACGGTACAGAATATTACATTCACAAAGTATCAGAAAGTATTCTAAGAACTCAGCCAGCTGAAAAGGAGAAAGGAGATTTTACCAATATGGATGTCTGCAAGCAGGGGTAGAGAACTCAGGCAAGAAGGGATTAGAATTTACTAGTGAAAACTAGCAAAAGAACCAATGTTTTGGATGCATATAACTGGGGAGGCAAAAGTAACAGAGATGGATGAGGCTAAAAAGAAGTTTTCTTTTCCTATCAGGAGCTAATAACAGAGTATAGGGAAAAAGAAAAGGACAGGGGGTGCTAAGCAAAAGACCAGCTCTTGCAGAGTTCTTAGTTCAGCCTATAACAGAAGTTGCTGCTAAAAATGATAATTAGTAGAACATATGAATGATAAAAATGGGTGTGCCTTCTTTGAAGGTTGGGCACCGGGCTGGCAACTCGGCACCGTAAAAAATCCACTGCCAATCATTAGCGGACCGGAATTCCGCTGTGGCAACCCCTAACCGGGAAAAGCCGAAAGACATTACTTCATCAATAACTAGAAGAATCGATCAGGGGAAGTTAGATAAAACTGGGAAAAGAAAATGGAAAGACAATATACAAACAAGAAAACAAATGGAAAAAATTGTAAGGCATCCCAGTATTCAATAAATTCCAGAAGGTTTATAATGTTTTAAATGAAAATGTTTCCAAAGGTAGTTTTATTCTGTAAGTAGACTTCACAAGATTTTCCCCCAGTAAGCAGCAAGTGCTGGGTGTGTGATGGGGAAGGGAGAAGTAAATGGAAATATGTTCTTTGAATGCAATCAGCTGATAGATTTTACAAATTCCATATACAGTACTTTGACAGAAATGCTGAGGGAACAACGCTTTGTAACAAAGGAAATGATTACTTTGAGCTAGAATACAGGGTTTGAATTGCCAAGACATAGTAAGATCTTGATATGTTTAATGCTATTTGCTGGCAAAAAGGCAAGTTACCAGAAAATGGAAATAGTACAGTTGTGTAAGTAAGATTATCGTAATGCTAGATGTTTGAATGATCACTACTGCAGTAGCCTTAGCTATATGGGCTACAATGTAACAGCCAGACAGCTTCCACAACTTCAGGGCACCCTTCCATATGCCCAAACTGTCAGGCAGCTTGAGTTGAGCTAAATAAGACAAGTTTTAGCATAAAACCCTTCACAGCTTTCCTGCCAAAACTAAGTAGGAGGCAGAGGCTTAACGGGACAATGCTAAGAACAAAAATAAATGTCCACACCATTGCATAAAAAGCACACCAAAAAAACAAGGGGAATGAAGGGAAGGTGCAGGAGAGGCTACTGCCAGCTCTGATCACTCAAACATGTACTGTTATGTTGTTTACTTACACAACTGTACTATGTTAATCATACTGATCACTGCTGCAGAAGCCTTAGCTATATGGACAGATTACTCAAGCTATCTATACTTAGGAGGTGGAAGGAGACGAGTGCAGGGGCCCATCGTGAATGGTCCTAGCAAAGCCCGATCTGGACTTAGAAAAGGAATCAAGCTTATAGTGCTTAGTAAATGTATGTACAGAGGATCAAGTAGTAGCTTCTAGATACTTCTACAGTCCATCCTTTTCCAAAATGCCATAGATGAAGCCAAGGCCCTGGTATAGTGGACCTTGTCCCTGCCTGGAATAGTTTTGTTAAGTACAACAAAAGGTAATAGTCTTAGACAACCATTTGGAAACAGTCTGTTTTGACACAGGTTGACTGTTCTTCACGAGAAATGAACTGATCCGAAGATCTGAAAAATTTAGTTATGTCAAGATAGTTCCAAAGTTTTGTCTAAACATTTGAGTTATGGAGTGTCCATTCTCCCTCATTTTTTAGGTTCAGGAAAGAGAATGGGGAGATAGATTGTTTGGCTTAAAATAAACTCAGATGCCAATTTAGTTATAAAAGAAGGATTAGTTCTCAAAGAAACCTTGTCCCCATGGGAAAAGGGATGAGACTGACTCACCATAAGAGCGTGCAACTCAAATACCCTTCCCACAGAGGTCAGAGCAGTCATAAAAACTATTTTCCTTGTTAAGAACCTCAAGTCAGCCAGGTTAGCTGGTTCAAATGGAGCAAATGTTAGCACCTCCTACACAACATTAAGTTTCCCAAGGAGGGGCCACCATTTTTTGGAGGCCTCTTATGCAAAATCCCTTTCAAAAACATTCTGACATGAGACTACACAAAAGACAATGATCCATTGGCAGAAATGCTGGAATGGCTGATAAATGAACTTTGACAGAGGATTAAGAAAGGCCATAGGATAACAACTCACACAATTATTGTAAAAGCAGAGAACTAGATCTGACAGGGTGCTGGTTATGTTGCTGGCACCAAGTAGAAAGTCTTTTTGCATTTGTTAATATACAATTTTCTATCAGCAGGCTATCTTGCCTTCATTAGTACCTGCTGCACATCCTCAGTAAACAGGTGGCTAAAAGAAATTAAATACCCTATCATCCAGGAAGTTATCTGAAGTTGATTGATGTCAGGGTACATCAAAAACTCCTGTTCTTGTTTGAGTAGATCCAGTCTGTGAGGAAGTGTGTGGTAACTGCCTCTTGCCATTTCCAAAATAAAGGAAAACCCATGTTTGCCAAGGCAGAGTCACCATAAGGACCTTGAGGGATTCCTTCTGAATCCTCAGAATTACCCCAGATATTAGTGGAAAGGGTAGAAAAGCATACACGAACATTCCTGTCCAAGGAGTCTGTCTTCCAGGCCTTCTTGCAGTCCTAGAAAAGAATGTTGCCAGAGAACTGTTCAGAGAGGAGGCAGAGAGGTCTGCTTGAAAAACTCCCCACAGATGGCTCAAACCTTGGAAGACCCTCCAACTTAGTTTCCATTCATGAGGGTCTGCCCTGGTCCTGCTAAGCTTGTGTGTCACACAATTTTGCCATGATGAAATGTAGGATGCTTGTAGAGTGAAACTGTGCAGTAAAGCTATATCCACAGCTAACATGGCTATTCTATAAAGGGAGTACAACCTGGTTCCCCTTGTTTGCTGATATAAAATAAGACTATGGTATTACCTGTAGCCACTTGAAGAAATGCCAGGGACCAAAGATGTCTCAGAGAGTTGACTGACTTGATCAGGGCAAGCATCTCCTTGATATTTATGTGCTTGCACCTGTCCTTGGTGTCCCACACCATCTACACTTTTGTCCCTCCTGAAACTGTTCCCCAAGCAAAGCCCAAGGTTTCTAAGTTGACTGACTCACTGCAGCAGTGAAAGAGAAGCAGAGACCTGGATTTAAGGACAACTGCTGTCTCCACCAAATGATTTCTATTCTGACAAGCCCCAGCACTAGGATTTGAAAAGATAAAGGGTGCTGGTGCTGGGACCAAAGAGATTTTAGTTACCACTGTATTTTTCACATATGGAGTCTTGCTAGAGGCATCTTGAGAATCACAGATACCATGAGATCCAAAATCCTGAGGTATTCTCTTGTAGTCACCAAAGTCTCCGTGTAAAACCTTAAAAACAGATCTAGATTACAGATCTATTTTTCCTGTAGAAGAAAAGCTCTTTAAACGAAGGTGTGTAGTTGACATTCCAGGAGCACAATCCTTTGTGAGGGAGTCAAGAAAGACTTTTGAATGCTCTCTTGGAATCCCAGTTTGTGTAAGAGATCTCTCAACTAAGACAGAGATTCCTGACACTTTGAAAAAGACAATGCAAAGATAAGCAAGTGTAAGTATGGAGAAATGTGGATGCCCTGTAGCTTGCAATGAGCTATAACTGGAGGTAGACATGTTGTGAACACCCTTGCTACAGTGGGTAGTCCAAAAGGTAAGGCAGAGAACAGATAATGCGAGTCAGATACACAAAACCTTAAGAACCATCTGAAGTCTGAATGAAAAGGGATGTGATGATATGCACCTTTTAAGTCTAGTGTTATCAGAAAACTGGAAAGAGAAAGCAGAGTTAAAACATTATGAAATTATATCATTTTGAATTTGAGCACTATCACAAATAGGTTTAGTAAAGGAAGGTCCAGAACTGGTCTACAAAATTTTTCACTCTTTGGCACTAGGAACATCCCTGAATAAAAACCTTTCCTTACCTGGGAAGGACAAACTGGTTATATCACTCCTTGGGGCAGTACGTGATTTAGAAAGTACAGTTTTGTACCTACCATAAATGTAGATGTTCGAGTGCTCATACAGCTGCAGTCATAACAGATGGGTTTATCCTGCCGTCAGGCGGGTCCTCGGTCGGCCGAATTCCAATGTCTAGGTCCGGCGTCGGTTGTTGTCGCTTCTTCCCTGACGTCAGTGCGGCAGGGGTATAAAAGAGGCAGCCGATGCCATATTCTTCAGTTTTTCTTGCCCCAGATGTCAGGTGTCCCCAGAAGGAAGGCAAATAAGAAGTTATGTACCTACCATAACGTTCCATGTTAGTTGTCTTCTCTCGCCTTCTTTCTTGCTTGATGGGTTCGGAGCCGATCCTCGGCTCCGACTCGGCACTTGCTAAGCTCGAGAGTCACTTTTACCAGCTCGAGGCAGCCCCATATCCCATGATGCAAGGCGGTAAGTACCCAGATCTCGTTTGATGACAAAGGGCAATAGCACCAAGCATAAAACACTTCCAAAAGGAAGAAAGAAAACTTACAGGATGGAAGAAGGACCAGGTCTGAATGGTCTTCAGCATAATAATTTCTTATAAAAGGTCTGTCCAGGCCTGGGGAAGGAGGGAGGGTCGCAAGAAAGAAGGCAGAGAAGACAACTAACATGGAACGTTATGGTAGGTACATAACTTCTTAATGTTAAGTTGTCAATCTCGCCTTCATTCTGCTTGATGGGACCGCCCTAGCACCTCTATCCTGGGTGGCTCAATGGAACAGACTCTTGAGGACTGTAGAGCCAAAACTGGCTCTGTCCCTGGAGGCCAAGTCCAATTTGTAATGGGAAACAAAAGTGTGAGGAGTGGCCCAAGTGGCGCTGCACAAATAGTGTCTAAAGGAAGTCTAGCTTGAAAGGCTGTAGAAGTAGCTAAGCTCCTAGTTGAATGTGCTTTAGGTTTTGAGCACAGCTGTTTTCCCCTGAGCAGATAAATTTCAGAGATGACCGAAGAAAGCCATCTAGACAAGGTCACTTTAGAAACAGGAAGGCCTTTCTTATTATCCGCATAGGAAACAAAAAGTTGATCAGATTTCCTAAATTTTTTTGTTCTGTCCAAATAATATCTGAGTTGACAGTGGACATCTAGATAATGTAGTTTTTGTTCGGCTCTGTCTGAATAGTTTGGGAAAAATACAGGGAGATCAATGGATTGATTCAAATTGGTCTTTGAAGCGACCTTAGGCAAAAAGGTCGGATTAGTTCTCAATGATACTCTGTCTTTGTGAAAAACCAAATAGGGGGGGTCGAACCGATAGAGCATGAAGTTCAGACACCCTCCTGGCCGATGTAATAGCCACTAGGAATAAAGTTTTCCAAGAAAGAAATTTCAGGGAACAAGAAACAGCTGGCTCGAAGGGGGGAAGAAATAAGGATGTCAGCACTAAATTTAGATCCCACTGAGGAGGAGGATTCCTGATTGGAGGCTTTAGCAGGAAAATTCCTTTCAAGAAGGCCCTGCAGAGCCTATGGGACATAATATTGTGATCTGCGACCCCGACATGAAAGTTCGAGATAGCAGCCAATTGAACTCTGACTGTGGAAGAAGAGGAGCCTGCATGAAAAATCTCTGCTAAGAAGTCCAGGACTGCCTGAACAGGGGCAGTGAAAGGATCAATATTCTTGGCCTTAGCCCAATAAGAGAAACGTTTCCATTTGCTTGCATAAATCCTCCTGGTAGAGGATTTTAAAGAAGCTACTATGATGTCTCTAACTGGGTTAGAGATCAAAGGAAGCCTGGCTAAGGAAGGAAGTGGAGCAACCATGCTGTGAGGTTGAGAGAAGGGATAGACCGGTGCAGCTGACCGGATTGGTGAATCAGAAGATCTGGCACTGGGTCCAGATGCCACGGCTGCACCAAAAGGTGACGATGGAGGAACGGGAACCAAACTTGTCGAGGCCAGTAAGGGGCAATGAGAATCAATTTGGCTCTCAAAACGGTAGCTTTCTGGATAACTTGAGGGATCAGAGGAAATGGAGGGAAGGCATAAAGAAGTCCCTGGGGCCAATCCTGGGTCAGAGCGTCTCTCAGGGGATGGCCTGGAAGAGGGAAGAGAGAGAAGAAGTCTGGGCATTTGCTGTTTTGGGGAGTAGCAAAAAGATCGCAACATGGATGACCCCATTCCAGAAAAATCTCTTCCGCTATAGATTGCTTGAGAGACCACTCGTGAGGCATGAGAATAGCTCTGCTCAATCTGTCCGCTACAATGTTGGTTTTCCCAGGGATATGCGTTGCTACCAGAAACCGATGAGAGGAGATTGCCCATTGCCATAGCCTGAGCGCTTCTCGACACAAGGGGTAGGACTTGGTTCCGCCCTGTTTGTTGATATACCAAACTACAGACATGTTGTCTGTGTGGACTGCAATTGTCCCTACGGGAAGAAAGTCGTTGAGGGCTTGCAACGTTAAAAGCACTGCTCTCATCTCCAGGACATTTATGTGCAGGTGGTACTCGAACGGCTGCCACGTCCCATGAACCATCTTGCCCTGATAATGACCCCCCCCACCCGATCAGGGAGGCATCTGTGGTGACAGTGGCTACCGGGGATGGGGGTACAAAGTTTCTGCCTTGGTGAACCTGGGGAGATGTGATCCACCAAGCAAGATGATCTTTGCAAGTCTGTGACACCAGAATCTGGTGACGCATTGGAAGTTGTTGGTACGACCACTTCACTGTGTGAACAACATCCACTGAAGAAGGCGCATGTAGAAGCGAGCCAGGGGAAGAAGAGTAATGGCCGCAGCCATGAGGCCTAATGCCTTTAGAACCATTCTGGCCTGTACTTTCTTGTTGGCTAGAATGATCCTGACGTGACTTTGAATGTCTGAAACTCTTTGATCTGTAAGGGTAGCTGACATCCGAACAGTGTTTAAGTTTGCGCCTATGAAAGTAATAGACTGGCAGGGCGATAAGGATGATTTTTCGAAGTTTATCAAGATGCCCAAAAGAGTACAAAGCTTTATTGTGTAATCCCTGGCTTGAATAAGCTGATGCCTGGTGGTGGCTGAAAGGAGCCAGTCGTCGAGATACGGAAACACCTGGAATCCTTGACATCTCAGGTGAGCCGTGACCACTGCCATGCATTTGGTGAACACTCTGGGGGCTGTAGTGAGACCAAAGGGGAGGGCTCTGAACTGAAAATGACTGGACCCCAGCCGAAAGCGGACAAATCTCCTGGAGCGTCTGTGAATTTTGATGTGATAGTACGCATCCTGAAGATCTACTGAGCACATCCAGTTGTCCTTCTGTAAGAAGGGCAGAATTGACTGAATTGACTGAAGAGTGACCATTCGGAATCTTGTCTTCCTCACAGACTTGTTGAGTCTGCTGAGATCCAATATTGGTCTCCAGTCTCCCGTCTTTTTGGGGACCAAAAAGAACCTTGAGTAGATTCCGGGCTCTGAATGATCTGTTGTGACTGGCTGAATGGCTCTTTTTTGCAGAAGTTTTAAGACTTCTAACTCTGCAATTTCCCTTAGACCGGGTGGTACATCTGGAAGGGAATTTGAGTGATAAAAGGGACTTTCCTCGAAAGGAATTTTGTAACCCTCGGATATGATCGACTGTACCCATTTGTCTTGAGTGAGGGAATGCCAGGCTTCTGGGTACAGCGATAGTCTTCCCCCGACTGCCTCCAAGGATGGACAGCCGGGCAACATCTCAGGGATGCTGAAAGGGCTTGTCAGAGAGAGGCTCTCTGTTTCCCTGGTTTTGGACCCCTCTGCCTCTAGAGCGGCGTCTGTTGTTGTTACCCCCTCTGCCTCTAGGGGTAAACTGACCACGTGAATCCGGCGTGACTCCTTGGGATTTACGGAACCACATTTTGCCACCTTTCTGTCCTTTGGGGTAAGGTCTAGAAGGGGTGGAAAAACGGACTCCTACGGCAGAAAGAGTCTTGCCATCCTGCTCACACCTGGTCAAAGTTTCCTTCACTTGAGGGCCAAACAAAGCTGACCCATCAAAGGGAGAATTTGTGAAGGACGCCTTAAAGGGATCTGCAAAGTCACATAGCCGCATCCAGGCTTGGCGTCTAAGAGCCACACCTGTACCTGCGGCCCTACTCGCTCCATCAGCAGCATATGATATTAGCCGCATGGAGGAGTTTGCAATGGAATTAAGGGTTCCTAGCTGCGAAGCAATTGTTTCCTGAGCTCCTGCAGCTGTAGGATCCTGTACAACATCACCTAGCTCCTTAAGGATATCCCTTTGGAGTCTGGTGAAGTGACATAGGTAATTCAGCGAACGCATAGCAAAGGTCGCTGAGGAAAACATCCGCCACCATACCTATCCATGGTCCTAGAGTCCTTATTAGGAGGATGGACGGCGGAAGGATCTGCAAGTTCCTTTTGGTGGCAGCAGCCACCACCATGGCATCAGCGGGACACCCTTAGTGAGGAATTGCTTATCACACGGGCAGTAATAAATTTTGAAGGCCTCCTAGGGACTGGCTCTACAGAGTCAGGAGCAGCCCACGCCTTTCGGGCAATAACCTGCATAAGGGGGTCGAAAGGCGGAGACACCCAGGAGGTGGAGGGCCGAGATCCAAACGCCTCTAGGTATACTGACTCATCCTCAGAGGGATTATTGGTGGGCCAGTTTCCCCTCTGTCTAAGGAGTTCTAGGATGTCTGAGAAGGAGACATCCTCAGAGGGGATCTTGGGGATCCCTCTGACTCATCAAAGTCAGTATCTGAAGTGATAGACTCGGGGGAGTCTACATGTTTCCTCTTACAAGTCCTCTTCCTAGGAGGATCTCCCGAAACATCAGGAGAATCCTCGGAAGAGGGGGATATTCCCAATGGGGAAACCTGAGGCGGAGGATCTCTGGGTCCTGTAGCAAGAGAAGTGGCAGAGATGTCAACAGGCACTATAGAGGGAGGAGCTAAGGGAACAGACTGCTGGCTGATACCAGTGGCCAGCACACTCTTCATCACCTCGAATGCTCCCCTCCCAGGCAGGTCCGAGAGAACCCATACCGAAGAGCTAGGAACTCCAGGGACCACCGAAGGGAAGTCTCCGAGGCAGATGTCGGAGCCGAGCTCGCCAAGGCCGAGGCTCCAAGGGGAAGAGCGGTTCGGACAAGAGTCCGATGCCACTCACCCCTCGGAGGAGACCATGGAAGCCCGACCACGAATCCCTCTAAGGAAGGTCTCAAGAGGAGATAAGAGTAGAGGCTGAAGGAACAGAAGGGGTATCTGCCCTCAGCCGTAGCAGTAACCATTCCGAAGACTCCAACTCCAAGCTCTGGGGTAGAGTTGAAGGAGGAACTGCAATGGGGTGTGGACCAATAGTCGCCTGTTGAGACGGACTATGTAACATTTGGGCCAGTGCCTGTGACTTAAGTAATCTACTGACCACTCTCTCTAAATCATGGTCAGAAAGCCTGGATGACCTTGAAGATCGGCTCCGATGGCTCCGTTCGAGAGGAGAGGTGAAGCCGAGCCGAGTATCGGCTCCAAGGAAGGAGACCTAGACCTCTTCCTCGGAGCCATCGGAACCGATGAAACTATTGAACCTGTCGGAGCCGACAACTTATCGGAGCCGACAGGTAGCTTCGATGCATCGGCTCCAGCCGGAGCCGATACAGCCACAAAGTAACGGTGTCGGAGCCGATCGGCGCCGACCCCGTTGCCTGAGCCACATGGTGGTCGGAACCGATCGAGCCGACACGAAGTGGTCGAACCAGAATCGGCACCGATAGCCATCGGTGCCGAAGTCTTAGTTAGCCAGAATCGGCTCCAGCCGAGCGATCTCGACTCAGAACGAGTCGGAGCCGAGGCCGCAGGCTTGGACACAGAAGCCTGGGCCTTGGAAGACTTAACAGTCTTGGATAGAGCCGACTTAGCCGGAGAGCCCTCCGGCTTAAGAAGGCCCCTCAAAATCAACTTATTTCTTCTTTCCTGCAGGACTCTCTGGCTGAAAGAATGACAAATAGCACAGGAGTCCTGCAGGTGAAGAGGCCCCAGGCAATACAGGCAAGAAGTGTGACCGTCTGTCAGAGACATTTTCTGACAGCACGAGTCACACTTCTTAAAGCCTGAGACCCTTTCTTTAGACATGGTGTAAACACAGACACACACACCAGTCAAAGAAATTAAATTAAATATACCAAAAGGTATAACTATAAACACACACACACACCCTAACAGGGGGGGGGAGGGACGGGTAAAGTCTGACTAAAAAAAATAAGAAGAGACAGATAATTTTCTGTCAGAAAATGTCTAAAACTAAAATAAAACTAACAATTAAGGGTTTTTTTGTAAAAAGGGGCTAAAATAGCAAAGTAGCAAATCACTTACCAGGAGCTGGTAAAAGGAGGACCTCATCAGCGAAGTGGCAAACGAGATCTGGGTACTTACCGCCTTGCATCATGGGATATGGGGCTGCCTCGAGCTGGTAAAAGTGACTCTCGAGCTTAGCAAGTGCCGAGTCGGAGCCGAGGATCGGCTCCGAACCCATCAAGCAAGAATGAAGGCGAGATTGACAACTTAACATCATAATGTTATGCAAAGATGCAATGTTGATAAATCACAAACAGTAGTTGCAAGCAAATACTCCATAAAAGAATACCCCAAAAAGGTTATATGAAAAGTGTTTGTCATAAGGCCTGTCCTAAGAGGGGATGGAGGGAGGGAAACCTGGACTGCAGCTGTATGAGCACTCGAACATCTACATTTATGGCAGGTACAAAACTGTACTATGTTCATCGTGCATACAGCTGCAGTCATTAACAGATGGGTAGAATCCCAAAGCTAAGTAAGGGTGGTAGGCACTAAGTGGAACTAGGGGGGGCTAGGATGCCCTGCAGGACTGCTGTGGCAAAGCCCACTCTAGATTTTGAGTATAGTGGGAGGTGATAGTGATTGGAGAAAGTGTGCACTGAACTCCAGGTGGCTGCTTCCAAAATGTCCTTGGTAGGGACCCCCCCTGAGGAAGGCTGCAGAGGTAGCTGTGGCTCTGGTGGAGTGGGATCTGATGCATGCAGGCACAGTTTTTCCATGAAATGAGTAACAAAAGTGTATGCAGTGGGCTATCCATTTTGAAATTGTCTGTTTGGAAATAGCCTTTCCCTGAGCACCTGCTGCATAGGACACAAAGAGTTGCTCAAATTTCCTGAATGGCTTTGTTCTGTCCAAATAGTAATGAAGTTATCTGTGAATGTCCAAGGAATGTAGTAGTCTTTCCCCTTTGCTTTGTGGATTAGGATAAAAGGTAGGTAAGTGGATAGTCTGATTCAAAGCTACACTGGATACTACCTTTGGCATAAAGGTAGGGTTGGTTTGTAAGGAAACTCTGTCCTGATAGAAAATGATGAATGGTTGCACAGCCATGAGGGCCTGTAGCTCCGAAATCCTGCGTGCTGAGGTGATAGCCAGAAGAAAGGCTGTTTTCCATGACAAGTACTGTAACTCTGTTGAAGAAGCTGGCTCGAAGGGAGGAAGGGTCAGCTTTTCCAATACGAAGTTGAGGTCCCAAGCAGGGACTGGTGGTTTCCTTGGGGGTTTTATATTCTTTGCCCCTCTGAGGAACTGCCTTAAGAGAGGGTGAGAGAATAAAGGAGGATCTGTGTTGTATTGTGCAGAAATAGCTGAAGCGTAGATCTTGATGGAGGAGAAGGAAAGTCCATTGTTTAACATCTCCGCTAGGTACTGTAAAATTTGAGGTATATTTATTACCAAAGGATTCTGTCCCTTTTCTTGATTCCAGGCACAAAATCGTTTCCATTTGGCAGAGTAGGCCTTTCTAGTAGAGGGTCTTCTGGCCTCCAAGATGACATCCTGCACCTCCTTGGAGAGGAGAAACTGTTGGGAAATCAAGGAATTCTCCATGCAGCTAGATTTAGAGTTTTGAGATTGCTGTGAAGGGTTTTGTAGTTGTGCTGGGACAACAGAAGAGGGACTAGAAGTAGGATCCATGGTGGGGAATGTGTCAGGCTCTTCAGGAGCGGATACCAGTGTTGTCTTGGCCAGTCTGGAGCAATGAGAATCATTTTCGGCCTCTCTGTTCTGGTTTTAATAGAACTTTGGGCAGCAGAGGAAGAGGCGGGAAGGCATAGACTGTCAATGTTGCCCAATTGAAGGAAAGTGCGTCCACCTTCCAGGCCTGTGGATGATAGGTCCTTGAACAAAATTTTTTCAACTGGCAATTTCTGTGGGTAGCAAAGATATCTATGTCTGGCTGTCCCCATGCCTGAGTTATCTTTGTGAAAACTTGAGGATGCAACTTCCATTCGTGTGGATCTGTCATATTTCTGCTTAGGTTGTCTGCCACTGTGTGTTTTCCTTCCCTGGCAGGAATTGTGCCTGTAGTTTAATTTGCAATTCCAGTGCTGTGTTCCATAGGGTCATGGCTTGCCTGCACAGGGGGTATGAATGAGTTCCCCCCTGTTTGTTTATGTACCACATCACTGTGGTGTTGTCTGTCCTTATCAATAGCTGGCCTGGATGCAATAGGTCTTTGAAGGTCATAATAGCCTTTTGCACGGCTAGCATTTCCTTTTGGTTGATGTGAAGGTGCTTCTCTTTTCGGGTCCATTTTCCCTGAATGCACTGATCTGTCATGTGTGCTCCCCAGGTGTAGTCTGAGGCGTCTGTTGTGATGATTTGAGTTGCTTGAGGTACACAGAAAGGAAGACCTGTGTTTCTTTGGCAAGCCTGAGTCCACCACAAAAATTCCTTTTGAAGGCATGGAATGAGTGGTATAATTGCTTCCAAGCTGTGGCTGTGTTGAGACCATAAGTTTTCCAGGTACCATTGAAGTTTCCTCATATGCAGCTTTGCACATGGGATTAGTAGGATGCAAGATGCCATGAATCCCAGAGCCTGCAGGACTTTCCTTGCAGTTAGCCTGGTGTAAGTTGCCATTTTTCTAAAGTATTGAGACAGTTGCCCTTGCTTGTCTGGCATGAGGTAGGCCATCTGGGTGGTTGTATCCAAGCTGGCACCCAAGAAAATTATTTGTTGAGAGGGTATTAGTTTTGATTTCTTCTTGTTGACTGTGTATCCTAGGAAGTTCAACAGTTTTATTACAAACGCCAGGTGCTGCAGTAGTATGTCCTTGCTGTCCGTTTGGATCAGGCAGTCGTCCAGATATGGGTAAATTTGTATCCCTTGTAGTCTGCAGAAGGCAATTACTGATGCCAGGCATTTTGTAAACACTCTGGGCACAGTAGATAAGCCAAAGGGTAATGCAGAGAATTGGTAATGGGTTGTACCTGCAAGAAATCTGAGGTATCTTCTGCAATCTTGTCTGATCGGGACATGCAGGTATGCCTCCTTGAGGTCCAATGTTACCAGCCAAGACTCCTTGCCCAGCATGGGAAGAAGCTGCTGTAATGTGAGCATCTTGAATTTTGGCACCTGTAGATATGTGTTTAGGATGGATAGGTCTAAGATAGGTCTCCAATCTTTGTCTTTCCTTGGTACCAGGAATAGTCTGGAATAAAACCCTTGACCTTGTTCTTTTGCATGTACCTCTTGAATTGCTTTCATGTCCATGAGAGCTGAAACTTGTTTTTGTGCCTCTGCCCTTTGATTTTGTGGCAGGTTTGGCATGCCTCTCATTTTTGGAAGGGTGTGAAAGTGGAACCTGTAGCCTCTGTCTATGATGTCCAGAATCCATTTGTCTTTTGTAACAATATGCCAATTTTTTGAGAATAATGTCAGTTTTCCGCCCAAAGGTGCTGCCATTAAAGCTTTCCTTGGTAGGTTCATAGGTTCATAGGTTTATACTAGGCTATCTGCCTTAATAAGGCATTTATAAGCCTAGCCCAAATTTTTGTGGCTTACGCCACCCCTTATATGAAAAAATACTGTGCCCATTAGTTTGGTGTGCCTCTGTCCAGCAGTGACACAGAGATGATTCCCGGGGTAAACCTACGATCTCCCATCCACAGGTCAAGATTTCTCTTGAACAGAGTCAGCGAGGTGCTCTGCCTCACATGGACTGGGATTTTATTCCACAGCATAGGGAGTCTCTGAGTGATAAATCTATCCCTCCAGCACGTCCTATTTATATTCGTGCTAAGGTTTAAGTCGCTTGCTCTAGTGGTTTTGGTGGATTTGGATTTTTTGAGGTGGAGCATGTCCATTAATTCCAGGTTGGACATGGCCTTGTATGTCAGGCACATGTCACATCTGAGCAGACGGTATGCGACTGAACAGAGCTGGAGTTTCTTCAATCTGGCAGCATATGACAGATTTTGGAGTCCCTTTATCCTTTTGGTGAGGAACTTTTGGGGTCTCTCCAATTGCTGCAGATGTCGGGTGAGATACATCCCGAATGGGGCATTGTACTCGATCATTGGTCTGATAAGTGAAGAGTACAGGGGAACAATGACCTCACTAGATCTGGATGTGAATCCCTTCATGATCAGGTGGGCAATGTAGAAGGTCTTTCTAACCACTTTAGCAACGTGAGTGTCAAAAGAAAGGCCACTGTCAACCTGGGTCCCCAGGTCCCTGATAACCTCTTCTGTGCTAAGTGGATTGCCACCTATATGGTAGCTTGGGGTTACCTTGTTTTTCCCGAAGGGTATGACTACACATTTTTTGGTGTTTAACTTCAGGCCATGGCTCTGGCACCAGCTGTTTCCGTGAGTCCCTTCTAAAGGATATCCGTGTCCGATGCACTTTCCACTATGGCGCCCAGTTTGCAGTCGTCAGCAAACTTTGTCAGCCAAACTCCTCCCATGTTGGCCTGTACTTCTGAGAAGTAGATGCCGAACAATAGGGGGCCAAGGACCGAGCCCTGTGGGACACCACTTGTGACTGGCTTGGAGTCTGACATAGCGCCAGCAACTCTAACCCTGTGGGTTCTGTCCTTAAGCCAGTTTGCAACCCATCTTGTGACATATGGGTTTACATTTAAGCTGGTAAGTTTTTCTACAATACTAGAGTGGGGTATTGTGTCGAAAGCCTTTGCAAGGTCAAGGTAGGCTGTATGGACTGCCTTTCCCTCATCAATGGCCTTGGTGACTGTTTCGAAGAAGTCGACCAAGTTCAAAAGGCATGATCTTCCCTTGACGAAGCCAAACTGGGTCGGGTCCAATGTCTGCAAGTCCCCTATATCTTTATTTATGAGCTCCATTATGATCCTCTCCATAGCTTTGCAGACTAGACTTGTTAAGCTTATGGGGCAGTAATTACCAGGGTCCGTGAGGCGCCTTTGTGGAGTGGGACCACAGTTGCCGACGCCACTCCTTGGGCACGTATCCTGTGGTAAGGCTGAGATTAAACAGCTGCCTTATGTGCGGTTTAATTCCTCATTTAGCTCGTGTAGCACACAGCCGGGGACACCATCCGATCCCATTGATGCTGTGTTTTAGCTTTAGAGAGAGCAGCTTTCACCTGCGCATTTGAGATGTCTGGGAGGCTACACTGGCTGGGATAGTTATCTCTCCTTTAGGGGAGAGGGGTGAAGTTTGCACTGAACCTGTCTGCCAGTATGTTGGCAATGTCTGTGGGTTCAGTGATTTTTGTATCATTTTGGACTAATTCTGAGCATATCTGGGAGTTTCCACCCAGGTTCCTAACATAGCTGAAAAAGGCCTTATGATTGTCCTTTGAATCCATGGCAATTTTTCTCTCAAAATTGGCCTTAGTTGATTTTATGAGTGCTCGATTTTTTTACTAATAATGATCAGGGGTGACTTCCTTTATGGATTTTGTTCTATCATGTAATAGCTTTCTCCTCTTATTGTAAAGTTTGTTAATGGCTGGGGTCCACCAGACTGGACGCTTGCCCTTTGTGGAAAGAGTCTTGGTTTTATTTGGGATTGCCTGATCCATGCAGTCCTGGAGGTGTTCATAGAAGGCATTTGTAAGGGCTTCCAGCTTGGTTGTGGTTTCCACTGGCTCAGGGCCTTGAAGTATACCACACCAGTCTTGAGTAGTGTGAAGTTTGCTTTAGAGAAGTTCTTCACTGTGGTCTTTTTGTTTGGGGTGGGCGGATGTGGATTTCCAGTGAGATTAGTTTATGATCAGATCTCACCAATGAGGGATATACTCGTGTGGAGCATTTTGTCCCCATGTTTGTGACAATGAGATCTAGTATATTTTCTCCTCTCGTGGGAACAGTGACTAGCTGTTCCATGGCATTTGAATTTATGAACTCCGGTGTAGGGGGAAGTCATTGTGTCTGTTTTCTAAAAGACTGTGATCTATCTTCTGCACCTCTTGGGGTTGGTGCTTGTCACTGTCTGCCTCTGAAAGATCCTTGAGGTTGCCCTCTACCCCTTGGGCGCCTGTATCTGCCCCCTTTGAGGTCTGTCCGTGGCTGGAAAGGACCAATTTTATGAAGGCCAGTTTCTGCTGAAACGTAGAGGCTGTACCTGCAGGAAATCTTTCACTGTTTGTATTGATTTTGCTTTTTCCTTCATTTTCTTTAGCACCTCCTCAGCTTTAACACCAAACAATACATCTTTTTGAAGAGGTGCATCTAATAATTTAGCTTTGACATGATCTAGTAAGGTTTGTTCTTTGAGCCAAGCATGCCTACGTATAACAGACCCCGTAACAGCAGCTCTACATGAGGCCTCTAAAGCATCAAAACCACACTGCAAGGTATGTTTACCCACTTGCTCTGCACCATGCAACAAATCCTGCAACTCTTTTGAATCTGGTTGTTCTGGTTGTGTCATTTTGCTTTTCAGCTGAGATATCAAAAACTGTTGATACTTTAACATATGGAACTGACAGTTTAATGCCCTCATGTTAAAGTGGCTGAGGTGTACACCTTTTTCAGCCACCTTTCTAAAGCTCTGGAATCTCTCTCTGAAGGTAATGGGTTTTTAGCAGTAGAGGCCTTAATTCCCTTGGGACCCTGTGAAATTGTTTCTGGGTCAGCAGTATGGCTTTTATATAGAAACTGGTGGGAGTCAGGAACCCGGTAATACCTGTCTGGTTTAACAGGAGCTGGAGGCAAAGAATCTGGATTAAGGCTGGCTTCTGTGTACACATCATCCAATATATCTAAAACAGGAGGGATAGCCAGAGGCCTATGCTGGGGGAGCAGAAGAAATTCCCTGAGCCTTTTCTTGGAGTCTGAGTAACCTTGGCCTTCCCAATGAAAGTGTTCCCTCAATGTATGCAGGGTTTCCCCAAAAGAGAAGTCCTCATGGGGCCGAGGAATAGACTCCTCTGCATCAGAGTCTTCGAATGGAGAATAGGCATAATCCTGGTCCTCAGATAGTTCTGAGGTAATAGAAGCTTGATCTGAGGGAAGGGTAGTCTTCCTCTAATCTGGGCCTTTTGTCAGAGGGGGGTTGAGAACCCCTGATAAGAGTAATCAAATCCTCAGCCATTTTAAGCATCTGTTTTTTAGGCATGGTGCCTTGAGAGGGGGTCTGAGGAACCTGTTTTTTGGTTTTCATGGCTGCTTTAGATTTAGTGAAGGCTTTAATAGAGAAGGAGGAAGGCCTGAAGACCCCTTGAGAAATGGCAGGCCTGTCTAAATTCTGAGTTTCCCCACCAGGAGTGGCGTCGGGATCCGTAGTAATAATGGGGGCCGAGGAGCCTGCGACCTCGGGTACTGAAGACACCGGTAATGCATTGCCATCGGTAGTCAGGGGCTGCGTAGGTGCCTCGCGGAGTACCACAGAACTGGTAGTTGGCCTTAGCGTGGTTTCAGTAGGTGGTGCGGACCTCGTATGTCGGTCCTTATCTTTGCGTTTTTTGCTCAAAACTGGAGTCGGAGTATCTGACGACATAACATAATTAAACGTTTTGCCGAAAAAGTGAAGGGCGAACTCCGCCCGACGCTTAATAGTGCGTTTATTGAATCCAGCACAGAAACGGCAGGCCGAAACGTTGTGGTCTGGGCCTAAGCAAGGTATACAGAAAGAGTGGAAATCCTTATGCGGTTTTTGCTTCCCACAAGAAATGCAATTATTAACTTTGTCTGACATTGGTCTGAGGCAAGAAAAGTTTCCCCAATGGGGTACTTAGCTTTCAAGAAGACTTCGGCTGAAATACTTTCATAAATCTCAGGAGCTGGCCGACCGGCACTTGCGAACTGCTTCTGCTTCGGGCACCGCGCGGCAAGAAAGACTGAAGAATATGGCGTTGGCTGCCACTTTTATACCCCTGCCGCACTGACGTCAGGGAAGAAGCGACGACAACCAACGCTGGACCTAGACTTTGGAATTCGGCCGACCGAGGACCCGCCTGACGGCAGGATAACCCATCTGTTATGACTGCAGCTGTATGCATGATGAACATCTGGAGGAAACAAAAAAAAGTCTGATCTAGAAGATGAGGAATGACCCTCTGGAAAGGACGAATTTCCTCCCACTGTCATCTGCAACCTTGATGAATGAATTTTAGAGCCCATTTGTCTGAAACAATCTGTTGCCAAAGAGAAACATGGAGATTCAGATTGTCTGGGCCAGGGTGGGATGCAGTCACAAGGTCTTTTGAATAGTCATTCAGATTTGTTGAACTCTCCTTGGTTTCAGGATATTCACGACTTCTTTTTGAAATTCCCTTGCCATTTCTTCTCAAACGTCTGTTTGCCTGTATTTTTGAGACTGTTTATTTTGCTTTTTTTGCCAAAAATTGGATGAAGAGCTAGAAAATCCCTTGGAAAATTTAAAGGGCTGAAAATCTTAGAGATTCCCTGGATTAGCTTCCTCCTTTCATCACATTTTTGATCACCTCTGCAGCACATGGGCCAAACACTAAATCTCTATCCAAGGGTGAATTTAAAATCTCATTACTGTCATCATCTGGGAGGTTCTGAGAATACAGCCATGCAAACCTCTTTAAAACAGTACCAGTGGCCATAGTCCTGGGAGAGGTATCAACAGTCATACATACACTGTAAACAATGAGTTATGAGCTGTGTAATACAAAAAACCAAGTTACTTAAAGCAGCTTTTTCCTCATAAGAATAAATTGGAGATAAATAAAACATTTCTCATACTTTCACAATTAGTCAGAACAAGCTTCAACATAGGAGTCTGGCAATTCAAAACTCTGAAAATCAAACTTACAGAAGTATGCCCCTTTTCTCCATACTTCTCAATAACTTTCCCATCCTTATCAAAAAGAGTGGGACTGGAATTAGAGCTACAGCTGGGTGAGTTTTGGGAATAGTGTATACAAATTTAAAAGAATGAAGAACTTTATACATTCTATCTACCTTTTTAGGGACATCTAGCTGTCTATCAGGAAAATTGCAGGCAGTAATACAAGCATCCTCTAAAGCAGAAAGGACAGGAGGAATGGGTGTAGGATCTGGAAAATCCTTCTGTAACAACTCATAGTATTTTCTAATGGACTGAGAAACCTCTGTTTTCCCACTGAAAACACTGGCACATTTCAGCAATCGTTTCAGAGAAAGAGAAAAGTACAGTTTTGTACCTACCATAAATGTAGATGTCCGAGAGACATGCAACTGCAGTCATAACATGTGGGTTGTCCTGCCTCAGGCAGCCCTCGGTCGGCCGGATTCCAAAGTCTGGGTCCGACGTCGGCTGATGTCACATTTCTCTCCGACGTCAGAGCGGCTGGAGTATATAAGCATCAGCCGACGCCATTTTCTTCAGTGTTTCTTGCCCCAGATGCCAGGTGCCCTCCAAGGAAGGCTGTAATCAAATTGGAAGACAAAAACAGGATTCCAAACAAATACATGAGCAATAAAACAAATACACCATAACAGATATCCCCAGCTAAGAGAGAGAGAGGGATAGGAGTGGACCCTAAGCATAGAGGGGTATGGAGGGAGGGAAAACCCGACTGCAGTTGCATGTCTCGGACATCTACATTTATGGTAGGTACAAAACTGTACTATGTCCTTCAAGAATGCAACTGCAGTCATAACATGTGGGTAGAATACCATAGCTTAGCTGGGGAGGAGGTATGCTCTAGGAAAGAGATGGTGTGGCAATAAAACCCTGCAGGACTGCCAAGCAAAGCCTGCTCTGGATCTGGAATATAGGGGGAGATTGTAGTGTTTTGAGAATGTATGCACGGAGCTCCATGTAGCAGCTTCTAGAATGTCCTTTGTAGGCACCCCTCTTAAAAATGCTGTAGAGGTGGCTGTAGCTCTGGTGGAATGTGGTCTGACATAGGCTGGAACAGTCTTTCCATGAAAGGAATAACAGAATCTGATGCAATGTCCAATCCATTTAGAAATAGTCTGCTTTGAAATTGCTTTTCCTTGGACTGCAGGGGCGTAAGCTACAAAAAGTTGTTCAGACTTCCTACTGGCCTTGGTTCTGTCCAGGTAGTATCGAAGTTGTCTATGAATGTCCAAGGTATGTAAAAACCTTTTCCCCCTTATTCTCAGGATTGGGGAAGAAGGCAGGCAGATGAATGGCTTGATTTAGAGAAACCCTAGATACCACCTTTGGCATAAAGGTAGGGTTGGTCCTTAATGAAACCCTGTCTCTCTGGAAAATAATAAAGGGTGGTATTGCCATTAGGGCCTGTAGTTCCGAAACCCTTCTTGCTGAGGTAATTGCCAACAGGAAGGCTGTTTTCCATGAGAGAAATTGCAAGTCAACTGAAGCTGTTGGCTCAAAAGGAGGTAGAGTCAGTTTTTCTAAGACAAAATTGAGGTCCCAGGCTGGCACTGGGGCCTTTCTTGGTGGCTTAATGTTCTTGATTCCCCTGAGGAATTGCCTTAGTAAGGGGTGAGAAAAAAACGGAGGATCGGTGTTGTATCTGGCTGAAATAGCAGATGCATGTATTTTTATTGACGAATATGAGAGGCCACTCTGTAACATATCTGCCAAATATTCCAAGATAAGTGGGATGTTCAGCAATGATGCATCATGCCCTTTGCTGGTATTCCAATTGCTGAATCTTTTCCACTTTGCTAAGTAGACCTTTCTGGTGGATGGTCTTCGAGCCTCTGTTAGTATCCGCTGAACTTCCTTGGAGAGAGGTAAGTTGAATGTATTTATGGGATCTCCCAGGCTGTTAGCTGCAGAGTTTGAAGGTTTGGATGCAGTGTTTCGAAATTGTGCCGAGTCAAAAGTAGAGGCCACTGAGGGAGGGCCCACCTCCTGGTGTAACATATGCTCCGTAGTAGTGGGTACCAGTGTTGTCTTGGCCAATCCGGAGCTATTATGATTCCCTTGGGCTTCTCTGCTTTGATCTTTAGTAATACTGAGGTCATCAGTGGCAGAGGTGGGAATGCATAGATTGCTAGGGAGTTCCAGTTGAATGAAAGAGCATCTATTTTCCAAGCCTTTGGATGGTATGTCTTTGTGCAAAATTTTGGTAGTAGATGATTGAGGTGAGAGGCAAATAGGTCCACTTCTGGCTTGCCCCATGTCGAAGTGAGTTGTCTGAAAGCCTTCGGATGCAACCTCCACTCATGTGGATCTGTGAAATTCCTGCTTAGGCTGTCCGCCAACACATTGTCTTTTCCTGGAACAAACTGTGATTGCAACTGGATGTTTAGACTCAGTGATTTCTCCCAAAGCTGCATTGTCAGTCTGCAAAGGGGATAAGAGTGAGTGCCCCCCTGCTTGTTTATGTACCACATCACAGTGGTGTTGTCTGTCCGTATCAAGTGACCTTGCTGGAGTTGGTTTTGAAAAGCCTCGATAGCATGCATTACTGCCAGCATTTCCTTTTGATTTATATGCAGATGTGTTTCCTTTGGAGACCATTGTCCTTGTATACATCTGCCTTCCATGTGCGCCCCCCATCCGAGGTCTGAGGTGTCTGTAGTCATGGTCTGTGTTATCTGTGGTTTTTTGAATGACAAACCTGTGTTTTCCTGGCTCACCGAAGCCCACCATAGGAATTCCTTTTGTAAGCATGGGATGAGTGGTATGATTGTCTCCAAGTTGTTGCTGTGCTGAGACCAAACGCTTTTAGGTACCATTTAAGCTTTCTCATGTGTAGTTTTGCTAATGGAACCAGTAGGATGCAGGATGCCATGTAACCCAGGGCCTGTAGGACTCTCCTTGCAGTCATCTGGGTGAGTTTTGCTAAACCTTTGAAGTATTGAGTTAACTTCTCTTGCTTGTCTTCTGTCAGGTAAGCCATTTGAGAGGCTGTGTCTAGTTTGGCTCCTAAGAAGATTAATTGCTGGGATGGCTGCAGTCTTGACTTTTGGAAGTTGACTGTGTATCCCAGAGCTTGAAGTAATCGTATGACATATTCCAGATTTTTGTCAACATCAATTTGTCGTCCGCTTGTATGAGGCAGTCGTCCAGGTACGGGTAAATTTGTATACCCTGGAGCCTGCAATGAGCAATTACTGAAGCCAGGCATTTTGTAAACACTCTGGGTGCAGTAGATAAGCCAAATGGCAATGCTGAGAATTGATAATGCTCTGGCCCTGCAAGAAATCTGAGGTATCTTCTGCAAGTGTGTCTGATAGGGACATGCAGGTATGCCTCCTTGAGGTCCAGAGTAATCAGCCAAGACTCCTTGCCCAGCATGGGAAGGAGTTGCTGTAGAGTCAGCATTTTGAACTTTGGTACTATGAGAAAGGTGTTTAATGCGGACAAGTCCAGTATTGGTCTCCATTGAGTTTCTTTTCTTGGAACAAGGAAAGAGTCTTGAGTAAAATCCCTGTTCTTGTTCTTGTTGTGGAACTCTTTCTATTGCTTTCATTTGAGTTAGCAGAGAGATTTGCTTGATAGCCTCTGCCCTTTGATGTTGTGGTAGATTTGGCATGCCTTGTTTTCTTGGTAAGGTATGAAAATGAAACCTGTACCCTCGGTCTATAATGTCCAAAATCCATTTGTCCTTTGTCAGTCTGTGCCAGTTTTCTGCAAACAGAGATAATTTCCCACCCAAGGGAGCTTCCAGTTGTTCCCTGGTAGGCGGTAGTAGAGGAAAGTCATTGAGATTGTGGTTGTTGGGCAGGAGAAACCCCTCCGTCACCTCTTTGGTTTCCTGGCTGCCATTGACGTCCTCTGTATTGGCCTCTTCCTCGGCCACGTCTGTTCTTACCCCTTTGAAACTTTTCTGGATTAGGAAAGGACCAGTTTTTTGAAGGCCAATTCCTACTGAATCTGGGGGGGTTGAACCTGGAGGAAATCCTTTACAGTTTGAACTGATTTTGCTTTTTCTTTGATGGTCTTTAGTACATCCTTAGCATTTGCACCAAAAAGCTTGTTCTTTTCCAAAGGTGCATCCAGAAGCTTTGCTTTTACATGATCTGGTAGAGGTTGATCTTTTAACCAAGCATGTCTTCGCATCACTGCCCCTGTCATAGCTGCCCTACATGAAGCTTCCAGTGCATCATATCCACACTGCAGGAAGTGATTGCTTAATTGCTGAGTGTTATGTACAGCTTCCTGCAAAGTCTTTCTGTCTAAAGGATCAGGAGAAGCTAGTGTTTTTTGTAAATCTTCTAAAAGATAATCCTGATATTGGAACATATGAAAAAGGCAATTTAAAGCTCTCATAGATAAGGTAGTGGAAGTGTAAACCTTTTTACCCCATCTCTCTAATGACCTTGCTTCCCTGTTGGAGGGCAAAGGATTTTTTGAGGTGGAGGCTGAAACTCCTTTAGGCCCCTGTGAAATAATTTCCAAATCAACAGTATGGGCCCTGAATAAATGGGAATGAGTTTCAGGGACCCTGTAATACCTGTCTGGCTTGGCTGGTGCAGGAGGGAGAGTATCAGGGGTAGCACTAGAATCAGAATACAAATCATCCAGAACATCAAGTACAGGAGGAATAGCTAAGGGCCTGTGCTGAGGCTTCTTAAGGAAAGTCCTAAGGCGTTTCCTGGAATCAGAATATTCCTGGCTCTGCCACTTGAAATGTTCCCTCATGGTGTGCAGAACTTCCCCAAAGGAAATATCCTCAGGAGGGGAGGCCGAAGGTATGGCCTTTTATCAGGAGGAGGCTGGGATGCTCTCTCTGGATGGGTCTGCGAACCTCTAATCATGGAAATTAAATCAGCAGCCATGGACATAATTTGTGTCTCTGGAGTCGGCTGAGGTAAGGATCTAGAAGTAATATGCTTTGTTTTGCAGGCTGCCTTAGCCCTAGTGTAGGCCTTAATAGACATGGCCATAGGAGGCCTGGCAGCTCCACGTGCAGGAGTGACCTTGTCTACAGCAATGGTCTCGGGCATTTCCTCGGTTTCGGTATCCGGAGGAAAATCTATAACTGGCGGAGTAATGTCTGGAATCGGAGTCGTCGGTAATGTGGTGTCTTCGGTTTGGAGCGGTGGAGAGACAGTCTCAGAGGGAACCGGAGCACTTGCGCTAGGTTTTGGCGTGGAGTCGGTAGTAGACGCGGGCCGAGGATGTCGGTCCCGGTCTTTTCGCTTTTTGGGAGTTTGCGATGTCGGAAGATCCGACGGCATGGTATAAGCAAATTTATCGCCGAAAAAGTCTGCAGCGAACTCCGCCCGGCGCCTGAGAGTGCGCTTGTTAAAGCGAGCACAGGCTACACAGGCCGAGACGTCGTGGTCTGGGCCCAGGCAAGGGAGGCAGTAAGAGTGGAAATCCTTATGAGGTATTTGTTTACCACAAAAAAGACAATTGTTAACTTTTTCAGTAATTTCTGACATCGGCTGAGGCAAGAAAAGGTCCCCAACGGGTACTTAGCTTTTTGATGACTTCGCATCGAGAATACAGGAGCTGACCGACCGCACTTGCGAACTGCTTCTGCCGGGCACCGCGCGGCAAGAAAGACTGAAGAAAATGGCGTCGGCTGATGCTTATATACTCCAGTCGCTCTGACGTCGGAGAGAAATGCGACATCAGCCGACGTCGGACCCAGACTTTGGAATCCGGCCGACCGAGGGCTGCCTGAGGCAGGACAACCCACATGTTATGACTGCAGTTGCATTCTTGAAGGACATCCTCCACAGGGAGAATTAGAAACGGAGCTTTCCTCTGAGTATGAATCAGAAATTTGAGGGAAAAAAAACTATCAATCCCCTGCATCTTCCTTTTCAGATTCAGAAACTTGAATCACTTCAGAAAAGAGGCATCTCCTCTTTTATCAGAAATTACTTTACAATAGGGATCAACAGCCTGAATTAAACCAGTGCTAGACCAATAAAACAATCCTATCTAAAGAAATTTGAGGAGGAGTAGACACATGCTTGGTTTTCCGTTTACTTTTGACAGAAATAAATGAGGCCGACCATGTTAATAAAAGCAACAGTAGTTTTCCTGGGGAGGGGTACAGCATTTTGACAAAACAGTTAAATCTTCCCTGTTCCCTCTCTCACAACCATCAAGAGTGGATTTCCCTTGCCTACTGAGGGGATCCCAACACCCTCTGAGGATGTGGCTAACCCCAGTCCATAGTGGCTGTATGTGCTTCAACAGAGGGAAACAGGGTAAAGGATGAGTGGTCTGCAGTAAAAGAAATGGTTACTCTCCTGCGGCTGAGGCACACTGTTCATCTGCTGTGGTAGCAAAGGCTGTTTGCTTAATTTTTTTTTTCTTTTTTTTAGTTGAAGAAGAATCAACTCTGGGACCAGTAGCTTGTTCCATGGTCAAGCTTAAAATTTTGCCCATTTCCCAGGGAAGACCAGCAGTAAATGATGGTAAACACTACCAGTCTATAAAAGTTCATTTTATACAGACAAACACAGTACAAAGCACTTTAAAACACTATGCCAACCTCACAAAAGTAAAATAAACACAATTTCTCCCAATTAAAAAAAAAGTTTTCATTTGTTTTACTCCACTTTTAAACTGATACGGATGAGGAAAAAGGAGCATTCTGTTTTAAAGTATAGATTCATAAGTTGGTACTAGGCTATCGGCCCTAGGGCCTATACAAGTCTAGCCATAACAATTCCCTGGCTATTTCTTAACAGAATATTTACTTCCCTGGTCCCCTTGTCTAGCAGGGTGACTGACGTGATCCCTTGGGTGAATTTCCTATCTCCCATCCAATCATCAAGGTTCCTTTTGAAGAGGGCCAAAGAGGCGCTCAAGCTTATATTACAATCTTGTGATAGTCTGCTAAAACATAACATCCCTAGCTTTAAAATAACTTTCCTGATGTGATAAAACAGCAACACAAACAAGAAAATAGAAGGCTTTTTTCTCCAAAGGGAACTTATCTGCCCAAGAAAGGAACAGCTCAAGCCAACCGTCATTCCTTAAAAGCCTCAGAGGAGCATACTCTTTGGCAACAGCAAAGCTGTGGAGAGATTTGCGCCCAAACTTGTCTTTTATTCGGGTCTATATCAACTTGTTGAAGGTTCATGTCCATAAACCTTTCTTCATTGACCCGAAACAACTGAATGTTCAGTTCCGCTAACGTTCACATCTACGAAATATTTAAGTAGGTAAAGGCAGCAGTTGGCCCCAATGTAGTGTGAGTTCAGAGTTGGTAAACATAGTTGAGGGGCACAGACTCCCACTTGGGTGGGTTTGACATACTGCAGTATGTGTTCAGGTGTAGTGTTGGCCAACTGCTTCCTTTCCCTGGTGAAATATTTTTTCAATGTGAATGCTTGCAGAATTGAACACTCGGTGGTTTCGGGTTGATAATAAAGGTTCTCAGAAGTGAACCTTCAACAAACTGATATAGACCCCTTTTAACAGCTCAGCTCAAAGTACCTGAGTTTGGGAAAGTGGAAGTTCCTCTGAAGTTTTGGAAGCTGGCAGGGGGTTATATCCTTGTCCGGATATAACCTCCATAGCTTATGCTTCTGCAGCAGTGATCAATATGATGATCGTCAAAAACTATTCCCAATGTAAAATGAATTATGGATATTGTCAATGAGATAAAAGAACTGGAAATATAATCTTTAAAAAAGGGAAGGAACACATTTCATAGAAATAAATGGTATCTGTGAGAACAATATATTCAGAATAATGTTCAGGGCTAGGAGGAGGAGGAGTAAGACTTAAGGGAAGGCAGGATATGAATAACTGGTGTTATGTTGGAGTGAATGAAAATTGTTAAAAAACATACATGTATATTGAAAACCAAAAACAATGGAAACTATTTTGGCTTGTTGTCTTTTCTATTAATGTTTGAAACCCATGTTAAAGATTAAATGTGATGATTTAATAAAGATGCTTAAAAAACATTAGGGTGTACTATATAAACCTAGCACAAGAAGAAAGCCATAAAATCTTTAGTTGTGGAGTACCAAGCAAGTAGCAATAGAAGAGAGCATAACTGAGTGTGGATATAAATCATTATGTTATACTGAGGATATTTATAGACAGTAATGTTTTGAATTTGATTTGCCCTACAAAGTTCATGTCTGTGCTAGTTTTTATACACCTAAAGTAATCAAGATATAACTTGCAGTCCTCACTATTCTTTATGATTAGATGACTATTTGACAGATTCTGTTTAGGGCTAGTGTTAAGTATAGCAGGACTAAGGGATAACATTTCTAAGAAGAAGATAAAGTGTGGTAGGTCATCATACTAGACATAATATATGATGAATAAACTTATTAGACAGTATATACAATTTCCCATTCTAGAATCTTAAACAGAGGGCTGAGGATGTCAAATGAGAAAGGTACTTTTCCCTTGATTTACAAGGTAGCTTTTGGATATTGGAAAAGTGAGTCTAACTGGTAGCTCCTTGGCTATGATAGGTGATTAAAGCTAGCTTTACATTAGACAATTGTTACTTAGGTTAATACTTGTTAGAATGGTAAAGAAGCTGCTGCTTATGGCAGTCTGCCATGCCAGCACAAGTAACACATATTTCAAATGATCAGCTGAAACCAAGAAATTTTACTTATGGTGAAGGTCAAGTGGGGTAGAGTTGGTAGCCTTCTTTATTGGACACCATTACACCACAGTCAGAAAATGTAAAAAGAGTAGGACTGACTGGGTTGACGACAGCTGGTCCAACATGAAGCTGTCTCTGGACAAAATGCATGTATTGTATGCCTGTTAGCTGGGGTAACATGGAAGGGTTAAATTATAAAACAGCTGCTCTCACATTGATGTAGCTGTTATATATCACTATGCATTTTTATTAACAGACTTGGTAACTTACTTTAAACATCATCTGAAGTCCAAACTAAAACAATGTTTTAGCAGATATATAGGAAGTACTTTTATCTTACCTATTTAATTGAGATTTTGTCAGATTGTTAAAAGGAAACACAAAACTGCCCAATAAACATCACACCTGGTAGTCAGAATATATTTTTGAGATGCTGGTATTTCTTCTAATGCAGTGGACAGGACCTTTAATAATACAACTCACAAAAAATATCTTCTGTTCGTAATCATTTACATACTAAGAACTCCTCCTCCTGGTACATGAAGAAAATATTACATAAAATCAGTTTAGTAGAACTTCTTTGCTCACTTCTGATGAGAGACATTTTCAAAAAGAAATAAGAATTGTGAGTGAAATGCTCTCAACGATGCTACAAGATACATATGGTGGAAATGCAGCTAATGATATCAACAGTAAAAAGGAGACTTGTTTTCAACCCATTTTAAAATATGGGGGGTTTATAAAATAAGTCAAAAGAACATTTAAGGAATTGTAAATGTGCTTTTAAGTCAGTATGGATAGTTATGCAACCCAGAATATTTTGATGAACAATTGGAAGGTTACACTTCTTGAAATAAGGTTTTGTTTATTAAAAGACATGGCAACCAATAAACCAAAGGCGGTACATGCCTACAATGAATGTTCTCTTTGTAGATAGAATAAAAGCAGTCCTAATTATATTTGCATCACATAGGCAGGATGATTGGCCTACCTAGACATCTTAATTGCAATTGTGGGAGCAAATTACATTGCTACCTGTTCATCTTATGAAAGCTTTTATGTTGAGAAGACCAACAGAAATCTATTGTTAAGTATTTATGAAAAAATATATGCTATAAAAATTAAAAATAATAAAATGCTTTCCTCAGATATAGCACAGTATGTCACAATTACAAAAGTGTTTGTGATGTCTTTGATCAAGTTTTGTTGGACATCAGAAGAGATGATTTTAATACTCACCTGTAAAAGAAGGAATTCCAGTGACACCTCAGATTGCTGATGAATTGAAGTCCTTGTTTGAAAGAGCATTTAAGTCTTGTTAGTTTATTAGCTAGTAAACAGAAGTCCTTGTTTGAATGAGCATTAAAGTTTTGTTAGTTTATTAAAATTACAGTCATGGATATGTTCTAGGTTATTCTTTTTTTTTACTCACACATTTTTCCTTATGCTCTCCTGGTTCCTCGAGTTTTACTAGCTTCTTTAAAATAAATGTTGCTATATTTAAAACGACCAGGCTACAGTAGAAGTTAAGAAATGTTACATATCTGGGCTATTTCATTATTTCAGGCTTGTTGTAACTGAGGAAAACAGTCACATGTCTGAGTTACATTAACTATTCAACTACTGGCCTTCACCCATTTTATCTGATAAAATCTGTGTTACTGTGAATGAAAGCACTTCTTAAAATGTATTTTTTTCTTAACATAGTGGTTTATTTATTGATTTTTTTTTACTGATTTTATTGTTTCTTTCTATTGGCTTACAACAGTGTTTTATTACATGACAGGAAAAAAACATTTTAATGTACTCTTTTTAACATTTTTCTTCTATAACCAAAATATAATGATAAATACATTACAGAACATTATAGAAATAAATATGAACAGCTGTGGCAACAAAAGTATAACTACCACAGAATTAAATAATTAACGTGCCAGTATTTTCCTTTTAAAAACACACTTAACAGACTCATTAAGACATATTTGAGAATAATATCAAACAAACTGTGACAAATATTCTACACAATTCATTTTTTCTCTATCATCACTTGTATTAGAAACCTGATGCACAAACACAATGTTGTTGTTCTTTCGGTTTTTCCCGGTTAGGGGTCGCCGCAGCGGAACTCAGGTCTGCTAATGATTGGCAGTAGATTTTTACAGTACCGAGTTGCCAGCTCGACACCCAACCTTCAATGAAGGCACGCCCATTCTACGCATGTCTTTTGAACACCACTGACCATGGGGAGGAAATGCAGACTCCACATAGAAGGCGCTCCAGCCAAGAATCGAACGGCAGAACCTCTTGCTGTGAGGCAACAACGCCATCGCTGCACCACGTAAAATGTACAAACAAAAGTACATTTATATGCTTCACTCAACACGTTCTTTATTCATGACAAAAAATGTGCTCATATATACTTGTTATGCAGTTTCCTGACAGTGTTTACTATAAAATGATTCACAACCCAAAGTGTTACATAAGCAAGTTTAAAAAAAGTTGTTGGGGCTATAACAGTGTGGGCTAATAGTAATATACTTGCAATATGCATGTGCAGCACTTAAAATCCCCCTTTCCCCTAGACAACATTCCTACCGATGCACACCCTTCGAACATTTGCTTACAGGACTTTGTCTCGTTATTAACAAAAAGTATGCCTTCACCAGTCTTGGCTATCAACTTAGGGACAGGTGAAAAAACATTCTATTGTTACATAATACTGGACTTTACATCCATAGAAATTGGTATGTATGTCAAGGCAATAACTATGTCCCACTTACATGAAAAAGTCTCTCCATTATTACCATCACTGGCAACCATTTGCTATCCAACAGCATACTACCACAAGCAAGACAGTCACTGTGAAGTGTTAAATTCTAACAGCATGCTACTTCCAGCATGACATTCTTTTCCTGCTTGCTATGTTAAACACTGAGCGGTTTGTTTCCTGAAATGGAACTCTCAGACTGTGTGTCTAAGGCAGGCATGAGCCTAGCACTGAGCAGCATTCTACCTTTTACAAGGATGAAGCTGCAATATGAGCAAAAAAAAAAATAACTGACCTCAATAACTGCCTTAGTTTTTTGTGTCATTCAAAGGGGGTCCAATATTTGTCAGCCTGGGAGGATGCTGCCTGCTAATCATCAGCACCCTCTTGGCAAATTGACCCATTTGTTTCCTTTTCACCAGGAGAAGAGAGCGGAGAAAAGCCATTACCAGTGCAGCTATTAGAAGCTACTAATCTCCCCCTGTACAACTAATGGACAGAGGTGGCTCCTAAATGCTTTATCCCATGCATGGGTCGTCTCATATTATGTGGTATGATCACAGTTATTCTCATCAGGGGTGGTATATAATTATCACACTGCTTCATTAGGGATGGCCTGCATCTATCCCCTCTATCCTCTCTAGGGTTTTGATTACTGGCAAAAACATCTTCTAACCCTAGTGCTTTTTTTAGGCAATGACAACCTGATAACCCTACCAACATAATGAAACAACCAAAGGAAGACATGAAGGTGTTACTGACCAATGCTAGTAGCCTGAACAACAATCTCCACTCCTTACAAACCCTTCTCACCCTGGAAGATACTGATGTTGGTGAAGTGACTGAAACATGGTTTAAAATAGCAGACAGCACTCTGGCTGTGCAGGGCTATAATGCATTCCAAACGTTTGGACCAATGACTGAACATGGGGGGAATGGTGGGGGATATGGTGGAGGTGTACCAATCTACATCCATAACAGACTTATCAATAACTATCAGAAATGTTCCATAGCATATATTGGTTAGCTACAGAACTCCCTCTAGGGCAAGAGAAAGCCACAATGTCTATCTATAGGAAATAGAATCACTCAGTACTAAACCCAATACTATTTTCCTAGGTGATCTAAACTATCCAAATGTAGACCGGAAAACTTACAACACCAATAATGCACAAGTACAGAGATTCCTGGACTTTGTTAGTACAAATGTCCTTGAACAATTAGTTAGAAATAAGATCCCGGATCCTGTCTTTACAAATATGGGAGCATCTTGCATCATCCCTTGTGTAGCTTCATCACTTGTTAGGTCAGACCATAAAGTAAACTCCTTCAAAATAAAACTGAAACTAGCGATCCCTTCCACCCAAGGTACATTTAGAAAATTCTTTAAGACAAACTACCTACTCCTAAATGATGTAATGGCAAACTACAAATCCCCACCAAACCCAGTTTATTCCACTGAATACACACAAATGTATGCCACCACCCTATACCAGCATGTAAACAGCTGCACAGATGCAGCTGTATCCTCTAGAAACAATTGCAGGGCAAACCCTAGAAAGAAACCCACATGATAGAACCATAATATCAACAAGCTTTATAATAAATAGAAAAGAATTTTGACCAAAAGTAAGAATAATAATTCCAGAATGTTACAGCTCTTGTTACTGAAATAAACAAACAACTCAGGAGCTTAACAAAATCCATCAAAGCCATGTTTAAGGCTAAAATGGCAACCCATGTCAAGCCCAAGACAATCACAAGTCACTTTTAGTTATGCTTGTCATCTCAAAAATGCAATGCAGCAATATGCTGAGTTGATTGTGAACGATGGTACCTACACGAGCTGAAGATATAGTGAACCTACTTTCTGATAATTTTTTCTCTAACTTTACCACTCTATCCCTTCTTTCTGTCCCTCAAGATACACATGAAACTGGCTCACCCCCAGCTACCATACAAGACCAATTCCTAAAAGTGCTCTCAAAAGCTAAAAAAAACTGCATTAATGGGCCCTGACAATGTCCCTGAATACATTTTAAATAGCATGAACCACTTACTTATCTGCACCCCGAACAACACTGTTCAATTTCAACCTCCAAACACAAGTGAATGGAGAACAGCTAGTCATTCCCCTGCATGAGAGGTCATTCCACAGACCCATAAGTCTGACCAGCAAAGCCATTGTAAGACTTATCATGGAATTAATCAATCAGGACATAGGGCACCTCCAAATACTGGACGGACTTGTCTCAGTTTAGATTCATCAAGGGCAGGTCATGCTTACTCATCCTGGTGGATTTTTTTGAAAAGGTCACCAAAGCAATGGATGAAGGCATAACAGTACAAACCACATACCTTGAACTGGCTAAAGAGTTTGACACAGTTTCCTACTTAGGCTTAATAGAAAAACTAAATGAACTGAGAATCAACCCCTATTATCACCCACTGGATTGCCAACTGGCTCACAGGTAGGATGCACACAATTAACATGGGGGAAGTGTTCTCCACAAGACCACCAGTCACCAGTGCGCCCCCCCCCCAGTGCTCTGTGCTTGCACCTCTCCTTTTTGACGTTTACTTTTCTGAAGTAAAAGCCAATACCAAAGGGCTGTGGCCAAGTTTGTGGATACGTGTAAGCTAGGAGCAGTCACTGAATCCCCAAATGACTTAGCCATCCTGCAGGAAGGTTTGTCCCAAATAAACAAGTGTTGTCAAAATTATTCTCTCAAATTAATGCCAAAAATGCATTACTGTAGCCACTGGGAAGTCATCTACTCCATAGAACTACCACATTGACAATACTCCCATAAAAGTTGACCCAGTTGTTCAGGATTTGTGAACTTATTTTGACAGTGACCTAACTTTTGACCAACACTGTCTATTGTTGTAAGAAAGTCCTGCTATACTGCACAGCTTATAAACAAAGAAATTATGACTAGAACTAGGGATGTCATTGTCTTACATTTACTCAGCCCTCAGTAGTCCAATCATGAAATATGCCTCCTTTGGCATGTACCTGTCCAAACACATGCCACAAATGGAACACCCACACAGACTGCTTACAAAAAGGATACACGAGTTAAACAACATGCACTACCATGGGATGACTCAAAACCCTGTCACTATACACTATATTACTACAGACTGCTAAGAGGTGACCTGTGTCTGGTATGCAAGGCATACTCAAACCTATTACTAGTGGATTTACTGCACAACAGCAAGTCAAATGGCATCAGAAATGCTCAGTCTAGGGATTTAAACCCCTTCTGCAACATCAACATAACATTTTGGAGTGACAGGTATATCTTGCAGAGGATACTGCTGCTCTAGAACAGATTCCCTATCCACATAAAACAAATTCATCCCCATCCATATTCACATGCAATATAAACCTGTAAATGGGAAACAGAAAATGACCCCCTGTACTACTAAATGGACAGAATCAACTCCTAAATGCTTTATCCTATGCACTGGTCCCCTCAAATTATCTATTTTTGTACTCAGGATAACCTATCCCATTTGGTTATATACTGGCCTTACCCATCCCATGGTTGATAATTATATACCACCCCTGATGAGAATAACTGGGATCATACCACATAATATGAGGAGACCCATGCATGGGATAAAGCATTTAGGAGCCACCTCTGTCCATGTTGTACAGGGGGAAATTAATAGCTTCTAATAGCTGCACTGGTAATGGCTTTTCTCAGCTCTCTCTTCTCCTGGTGAAAAGGAAACAAATGGGTCAATTTGCCAAGAGGGTGCTGATGATTAGCAGGCAGCACCACAAAGAATGAAAAAAAAAAGTATAGGAGCACAGGAACATATTATTGTAAGTCTATGTGTTTTTCAACAGCTCAGTTACTGATGAGAAGAATACATATAAATGCTTACCATCTGATTACAGAATTCAGTCTTTGTACACCTTTAGGACTTGGCCTACAATGGACAAATCAGCTGGGCCAATATAATTTTCCCAGGCTACTTTTGCACCACTCCTTCCTGTGATACCTTGTGCTTCTTATTTTCTCATTGTCCAGTTTTTAACTGAGCTAGTGTGAGGAAAAAAAATCCTTGCGCATACAGTCAACAAACCATCTACCCAAAGAGGGGGGTGGAGACTGGGTTATTAAGAAAGACTGAATTCTCCAAGCAGATCTAACATTATGGTAAGTACATAATGTTTATGCCTACCCAAGGTGAATTTAGCTGTCTAACTTTCAGGAGAGTCCCTAACAAAGCCTACTGGGCAGCTGGCCTATAGAGAGGCATCTCTTTGATCACTGCAGCACAAGGACTAAAACTTTGACACAATGACCAATTTATAATGTTTCACAACAACATTATGGAATGTATAAGTGACAGTCATTAAAATGTTTCAGATGCCTTCATACTTCTCAGTGCAAGAAATCTGGGCAAAGCCAAAAAGAATGGGGGGACAAAGGCACAAAAATAGGGACAAAATTTAAATATTCCTCCTATAAACATAGGAAGTTGCTAGAAAAAAGTTATGTCTTACCATAATGTTCCATCTGTGTTGTTGATCTTCGTTTGTTCATTACTGATGGGTTATCGGTTCTGTCCTCGGAACTGAGCCGGCCAAATATCAAGCTCGCATCAGCCAAAAACTCTCGAGCCAAGGTCCTACCCAGAATGATCTGCTCCCTGTTACCTCAAATCAAGTTTGCAAGTTGATAGATAAAAGTAGAGGCTACCTCTGGTCCTGACAGACCTACAATAAAGGAGTACATGAAATCAACCAGGAACCTCCGGATGGGGACGGAGGGTGGGAAGTAATGAATGAATGAAGATCAACAACACAGATGGAACGTTACGGTAAGACATAACTTCTTTATCTGATGTGGTTAATCTTCGTTCATTCCTTACTGATGGGACAGAGTCCCCAGCTACCTGTATCCCCAGGTGACCCTCAAGGAAGGGCATTCCTGAACACCATGGAGCCAAAAGAAGCTCTACCTCTGGAGGCCAAGTCCAATTTGTAATGAAGAATAAAGGTAGCTGCTGAAGTTGCCATAGACCCTGTAGAATGTGCTTTCACTCTGTGAGGCAAGGAGACCTTGTTTTTGTTGTAGATAAAGATAATACAATTTCTCAACCATGAAGCCAATGTACCTTTTGAGACAGGATGACCTCGTCTTGGTCCAGAAAAAGTCAGGAATAGTTGGGTCTGATTTACGGGTAGATTTTGTTCTGTCCATATAAACTCGTATTTGCCTATGAACATCCCAAGGAGTGCAGGCAATACTCTCCATGTTAGAGTGGTTAAGAAATAATACTGGAAGGTCAATAGACTGGTTGATAGACCGCTCTGACACCACTTTCTTTAAAAAGGCAGAATTATTTCTCAGTGATACCCTATCCTTATGGAAGAGAAGATATGGAGGTTTGATGCATAAGGCTTGAAGTTCTGACAAGCATCTGGCCAATGTGATTGCAATCAGAAACAAAGTTTTCCAAGAGAGCTATTTTACATCACATGAAGACCCAGGTTCAAAGGGGGGAGCTGTTAGAACCACAGCCAAATCCCAAGGTTGTACTGGTTCTCTAAAGGGAGGTTTTAAGTGGAGAACCTTCTTCAAGAATGTTTGACAGAGTCTATGAGACATAAGCGAAGCATCCTGAAAACCAATGTGGAAATTTGAGATGGCAGCTAAATGCACATGAATAGTAGAGGCAGACACTCCAGAGTGGAAAAGATGTGAAAAGTAATCCAAAGCCACCGATACTGGGGCTGACAAGGGGTCTAATTGTTTATTCACCGACCATAAAGAAAACCTTTTCCATTTATTAAGATAGATTAGTCTGGTGGACGATTTATGAGATGCAATAAGAATATTGTGCACAGGGGACGACAGGTTATCATGCTTGGCAATCTTATCATGCTTGGCAATCACTGGAAGTGGAAAAACCAAGCTGCCAGTTTCAGGGCTGTTAGACTGGGGTGAGTCAGACCCTACGGATGGCAGACCAACACTGGGGATGGATTGAGGATCTATGGTTGATCTAGCAGGTGAGGCCAGAGAAAGGGAAACCAGACTTGTCGAGAACAATATGGAGCAATGAAGATCACTTTGCTCTTTAACTGTCATGCTTTCTTCAGGAATTGGGAGATGAGGGGAAGAGGAGGACAAGCATAAAGTAGACCCGAGGGACAAGTGTGGACTAGAGCGTCTCTCGGTCACTGTCCCCAAAGGGAGGATTAGGGCAAAATAGTTGCTGCACTTGTAGTTGGTTGGGGAGACAAACAGGTCGCAGCAAGGCTGGCCCCAGCGGTTGAAGATTCTTGTCGCTATCATAGGATTGAAGGACCACTTGTGAGGTTGCAGAATGCACCTGCTCAATTTGTCCTCTATCACATTCGAGCTCCCGGGAATGTACATTGCAATTAGAAAGCGGTTGGAAGCTATCACCCATTGCCATATTCCCAAGGCCTCTTATTATAAAGGGTAAGATCTGGTGCCCCCTTGTTTGTTGATGTACCAGACCACCGACATTTTGTCTGACTGGATCTCAATAGTCCCTGATGGAAGGATGGAATGAAATGCTTGCAACACTAGCAGTACCGCCCTCAGTTCCAGGACACTGATATGCAAAAGGGCCTCTGACCAGGTGCCTTGGGCCGAGTTTCACTGACACAGCCCCCCCCCCCCATCACGTAGGCACCCATGGTCACTGTGACTATTGGTTAATGGAAGTTGAAGGGACGAGACCATTGTTGGGGATTTCGAGACATCCACCAGAGTAAATCTTGCTTGCATCTCTGAGTTACACTTACCTGAAAAGACAAAGAATGTTGTAGAGGGTACCACTGAGTGAGAAGTAGCCACTGAAGGAGCCTCATGTGGAATCTGGCTAGAGGAACAATGGTGATCAAGGCTGCCATTGACCCAAGAGCTGGAGTATAGATCGAGCGGGAGATTTGTGGTGACAGAGCAGCGGTTGAACCTGTTGCCTTATTCTTTGAAGCCTGTGGTCCGGAAGGGATGCTGTGCAATTTCTCGTGTCCAACAGTACCCCTATAAATTCCAAAGACTGAGCTGGGGTAGTGTTGGATTTCTCCCAGTTTATAGTGCTTCTCAGGCTTTGAGCTGTCAGGAGAGTGTAGTACAGGGCTTCTTCCAGTAGACACTTGGTGGGGGTGGTGAGGAGCCAGTCGCCTTGATATGGAAATGCCTGGAATCCTTAAAGTCGTAAGTGAGCGATAACCACTGACATTCATTTGGTGAACACTCTGGGGGTTGTAGAGAAACTGAAGGGCAAAGCTCAAAATTGGTAGTGACTGGCTCCTATGTGGAAGCGGAGGCATCTTCTTGAGCATTTGTCCATTTTTTATATGGTAATACACATCTTGAAAATCTACAGAGGACACCCAATCATCTTCTTCCAGAAGAGGAGGGATAGACTGAACCACGACCATCTAGAATTTCTCTGTTTTTACAAATTTGTTCAGGGTGCTGAGATCCAGAATTGAACTCCAGTCCCCCTGTCTTTTTTGGCACTAAAAAGAACCTTGAGTAAAAACCAGATCCTATCTGGTCTGGGGGGACTGTCTGGATGACACTTTTTTTGTAGCAGCTTTTGGATTTCGAGTGCTGCTGCCTCCCTTTGACTGGGTGGAACGTTGGGTAACACTCTGGATGAGATTGGACAAAGATGGAGGGGGATGCGATAGCCTCTGGATATTATCTGTTGTACCAAAGAGTTGGTGGCTATATTTTGTCAGGCAGCGGGGCACAAGGAGAAATGACCCCCAACTGCTACCAGAGGTGAGCAGTCGGGCAACGCTTCAGGAGCACTGATAGGGTTGGCCAGAGAAGGAATCTCTGGAACCCCGGTTTCGCGGACCTCCTCTGTCCCGAAAGGGGCGTCTTCCATTGTTGTTTCCCCCTCTGCCTCTAGGGGAGATCTAAGCACTTGCATCCCGGAAAGAGCCCTATGATTTCCTGTGCCACATTTTCCTGCTCTTCTGATTTCTACAGTAGAATTACTGAGGCGTGGAGCTGTCCGACACCAATGGCAGACAGGGTCTTGCCATCTTGTTCGCACCTTGCCAGCATATCTTTCACTTTAGGGCCAAACAAAGAAGCGGCCTCGATGGGGACATTCATGAAGGAAGCTTTAAAGGAATCCGCAAAGTCACAAAGGCATATCCAGGCATGTCGGCTGGTGACTATACCCGTGCCTGCACTCTAGCCACCCTTTCCATTGCATGAGAAATAAGACGCATGGAAGAGTTGCAAATGGACTCTAGGGTGGCTGAGAGGCCACATTGTCACGGACCTTGTCAGAAACAGCTCCTGCCAAGGTTTCAGAAAGCTGGCTGATTAATTCCCTCTGAAGCTTGGTAAAGCATGCCAAATAGTTCAAAGACCTTACAGCAAAGGTCGATGAAGCAAACACATGCTTCCCTAGTCTGTCTATCACCCGGGACTCCTTGTTGGGCAGATAGACAGTTTGGCTCTTTTCTGCCAAATCCTTCTCAGTTGCAGCTGCCACCACCATACATCTAATGGAAGACCTCGTGACCAATGTGGGTGCTCAGCTGGGGGCGATAATATTTCATCCAGTCTCCTAGCTGTCGCTTCCAGGGTGTCAGGAGCCTTCCATGCGTGCTGGACGATGAGCTGGATAAGCTCATCGGCCAGTGGGGTGATCCAGGAGGTAGGGGGCTGGAAACAAAAAGCCTGCAGGAATGCGGATTCCTCAGAGGAAGGATTAGAGGATTTCCAGTCACCCTTCTGTCTAAGGATCTCGGGGTAGTCACCAAAGAACAACTCTCATCAGAGGTGACCGTGCGGACCCTCCCCCATCATCAAAATCCGTATCTTCAGTCAACGACTCCTTATCTTTAGTCAACGACTCCTCAGTGGAGTCCATGTGCTTCCTCTTGTATGACACTTTGTGGGGTACTTCCTCAGTGGGAGGTTCTGGGGAAGACTGCACAGAGGGGGTCTCCTGAGGAGGAGAAACCTGAGACCCTTGTGCCCGATGGTTGCAGCTTGTGAGAGTTGTGGCACAGAGGAGGGAGAGGACTCTGACATGTGGGCATTGCCAGCTGAGGCAAGCACCCTCTCCAGACCGGCCTGCCCAAGAAGGGATGGGAGCCCGGAACAGAGCATGACAACCTTGGAACCAAGGTCACACCCAGCCCCAACTAGCCCACCCCCAGAGCAAAAGTCTCAAGAGGACTGTGAACCATGAGACAGAATCCCTAGAGGGTGCCACAGAAATTAGCATGGAACCAGGAATGCCCTCTCCCATGGCACAGCCACTGGCCTGAGAAGAGCCTGATGCCCAGTGCACCGAGGGCCACAAGGACTACTCCGGTTCCAAAGTGAGGTCCACTACTGGAGTTGGAGGAAGGGAAGCTGCTGTCAGGAGTAACAGGCTTTGAAACCTGGGCAGAAGTCAAAGAAGGAGTGTACGTTGGAGTTTATGGAGATATACATTCACCTGAAGGAGGGAACATGGACTTTGACGGGTGAGAGAGACCTCTGGACACCAGGAACTGGTCAACAAGCCGCAACACATCTTGCTCAGAGAGACTCTTGTTTGACCTCATGGAGAAAGATGATGGCAATTCTGACCAGCAAATGGATCCAAGGAAGGAGAATACTTGTCCTTGCTAATTCAAGAGGTGCAGAGCCTGGAACCGAGGACATCTGCACCAAAGAAAATGGTGTGGAAGTAGTCTGCGCTGAGGACATCAGTGCCAAGTGCCATAGTAATTGAAGGTATCTGCACTGTAAAGGCAAAAGTCTGCCCCAATGGGTAAGGTGCCTTTGGGGAAAGTGTCTGCATCAGTAATAAGGATGGTGCAGAGAAGGACTGCACTGAAAAACATGTCAGTGCAGAAAAATGTCTGCGCTGTGAAATACAGAAAAGTCATATTCGGAGCCGAATGGGATTGTACCAACTGTGCCAAAGGGGATTGTACCTGCATGGATGGTGCCGGTAAGGGCTGTGACAGAACTGCACTGGGAACTCCGGTGCCGATAAGGAAGACATGGCTGGAGCCACAATCATTTGGGGTGGTGCTGAGCCTGCAGCAGACAGGGTCACAGGTGGCAGTCCCGAAGTAGAAATCAATTTCACCTTCTTATGAGTCGACTCCCTAAATGAGAGGTCAATTTAATGAACAAAAAGGGGAATTGGCTAGGCTTAAAATGGCCCACAATGGCAGCTAGCCTAATACTTAATTGTGAACCTAAGGGCACAAGGCATATATCTTATAGTCAAGCGTTTGTCACTCCAAAGTTAGAGAAAGTAGCCTCTTCTCTCTCACGCGCTCTCTCTCTCTCTCTGCGCGTGTGTGTACACAGAGATATATATATATATATATATATAGATGATTTTATCAGAGATGTGAAAAATCAAAACAAGAAATCCTATGTTTCCACTACTGAAAATATGACCTCAGTCAGCTGATGCAAGAATTATTATAACCAGCTCTAGCTGGATTAAACTTTAAAGAAACTGTCTACATTTATTGTGTTGAAATCTCCATTTATTAATGTATGCCTATATGACAACTTTCTCTGATTATAATCTGACAAAATGTACACCACACCATATGTGACACTGCAACACTCATACAAGACAATGTCTGAAAACAGTTACTCATTCTATAGACAATATGTTTTGAGTTGAGCTGTTTCATGTGCACTAGTTGAGCTGTTTCATGTGCACTTTTAAAATACATTGGTATTTCCTTTGATTAGATAAACTGCTACACTACCTCACTGCCTACAGCAACTGTTTACTGTACTGTATTTTTGTACATTCAACCAAATTTTAATTCGTTTGCTGTGTCTTTGACTACTGCATCTGTTTTGTCTGTTGTTGGGTTGCTATACTAGCAGCTTCAGCATGTTTTCTTTCTTAAAAAATTTTGAGAACGATCTCTAAACTTGCTTTCTGCTTATATCTACTTATTGGTGTATATAATAATTAAAGATCAACTAGGGATGGATAATTTCTGTCCCGCATGTAAAGCAGATCTTTTTTTCTTAACCACAGAATTTCTGGTTATAATAAAATTACTGCAGCTATGCATTCATCTCTCCACATATGCATTCAACTTTAATCACATCCTTGCATAACATATGCTTGCAATGTACTAATGAAAAGTACAGTTTTGTACCTACCATAAATGTAGATGTTCGAAGATCCACATTGCTGCAGTCCTTACACTTGGGTAGTCCGCTGTCCTCGGTCGGCCCGAATATCAAAGTATAAGGCTGACGTCGGTCAAGGCGCATTAGACTGACATCAGGACGTCAGGGTACAAATGCGCATGACCGACGTCATATCCTCAGTCTTTTCTTGCCCCAGATGTCAGAAGACCCTAACAAGAAAGGTCAAAACCCAAAGACAACAAAACCAACAACCAACCACCCTAGCACTAATAACATGTACAATATATACAATATACACAATATTTACAATCCAACCCACACAACCGCCTCTAACTACAGAGGGGAAGGAGGGAGGGTAAATTGGACTGCAGCAATGTGGATCTTCGAACATCTACATTTATGGTAGGTACAAAACTGTACTATGTTCTTCATCTCACATTGCTGCAGTCCTTACACTTGGGTAGAATCCCAAAGCAGAGGTAAGGGAGGATGGCACAACTATAAAGAAGCAGGAGCTGCCAAAATGCCCTGTAAAATAGCAGTGGCAAAACCAGCCCTAGATTTAGAGTAAAGTGGAAGGTGATAATGCTTAGAGAAAGTATGCACAGAACTCCAAGTAGCTGCCTCCAAGATATCTTTAGTTGCCACCCCTTAAAAAGCTGTTGAAGTGGCAGTAGCCCTAGTGGAATGAGGCCTAATCCCAGCTGGAACCTCCTTGCCATGATGGGAATAACAGAAAGCAATGCAAAACCCAATCCACTTTGAAATAGTTTGTTTTGACACAGGCTTGCCCTGAGAACTCAAAGCAAAAGAAACAAATAACTGCTGAGACTGCCTGAACCCTTTAGTTCTGCTCAAATAATATCGCAACTGCCTGTGTATATCCAAAGTGTGCAAAATCTTTTCCCCTTTATTTTGGGGTTTGCATAAAAGGTAGGCAAATGAATAGTTTGGTTTAAAGACACACTAGAAACCACTTTAGGCATAAAGGAAGGATTAGTGCAAAGATACCCTATCCTTATGGAAAATTAAGAAAGGCTCTACTGCCATAAGGGCCTGTAATTCAGAAACCCTTCTCGCAGAGGTAATGGCTAACAAAAAGCAGTCTTCCATGATAAATATTTCAACTCAGCAGTAGCTGCAGGCTCAAAAGGTTGTAGAGTGAGTTTCTCCAACACAAAATTGAGATCCCAAGCAGGAGTAGGAGCTCTCCGTGGGGTCTTATATTCTTTGCCCCTCTAAGGAATTGCTTAAACAAAGGATGAGAAAACAATGGTGGGTCACAATCATAGTGAGCAGAAATTGCTGCAGCATGAATCTTAATAGAAGAGATGGACAAACCTTTGTCCAGTAACTCAGTAAGATATTGAAGAGCCACACTTAAATTAGGCTTAGAAACATCAAATGCTTTTGCTGCACTCCAAAATAAAAATCTCTTCCATTTATCTGCGTACACTTTCCTTGTACTAGGCCTTCTGGCTTCCAAAATAACATTCAAAACTTGCTGTGGAAGCTGAAACCCTCCAGGGTTTAAAACAGAATATGCCAGGCTGTCAGGTGAAGAGAGTGAAGTTTGACATTGAGTAAATGACTGTTCTCCTGAGTCAGCAGGTGTGGAATCGAAGGTAAAGGCCATGGAGGCTCCGTACCAGACTTCTCAGTAGTGGGTACCAATGCTGTCGAGGCCAATCTGGAGCTATTAAAATCATCTTTGGCTTGTCCTGTCTGACCTTCAGAAGTACCTTTGGGAGGAGAGGCAGAGGTGGAAAGGCATACACATGAAGATTGCTCCAATTGAATGAAAGAGCATCCACTTTCCAAGCTGTGGGATGAAAACTTTTGTGCAAAACTTTGGCAGCTGGTAGTTTAGTGGAGAAGCGAACAGATCTATGTCTGGAGTTCCCCATGACACTGTCAATTTCTGAAATACATGAGGATCCAATTTCCACTCGTGGGGATCCATAATTTGTCTGCTCAACACATCTGCTAAGGAGTTCTGTGCTCCCGGCAGAAACCTTGCCTGAAGATTTAGCTGTAAACTGAGAGCAGTCTCCCACAAAATCATTGCTTGTCTGCACAGAGGATAAGAATGTGTTCCCCCTTGCTTGTTGATGTACCACATGACAGTTGTGTTGTGTTAGAATCAACACCTGCCCTGGAAGAAGTAAATCCTTGAAAGCTATTAATGCAAATTGGACCGCTAACATCTCCTTCAGGTTGATATGTAGATGTATAAGTCTGGCAGGCCACGTGTCTTGTATCCACTTTCCATTTAGATGAGCTCCCCAAGCTTTGTCTGAGGCATCTGTCGTTAGAATCTGACTTGCCTCTGGCCGGGTCACAGAGAGTCCCTTGTTTAGGTGACATTCCTGAGCCCACCACAAAAATTCCTTTTGAATGCAAGGTATTATCTGAATGACAGTGTCCAAATCTTGGCAGTGCTGTGTCCATACATTTTTGAGATACCATTGTAGCTTCCTCATATTCAGTTTGGCATTGGGAAGCACCAGAATACAAGATGCCATGAACCCCAAGGCTTGAAGGACTGTCCTTGCAGTCAGCCTGGACTGATGAGACAATTGATGGAAGTAAAGAGAAAGATTCTTTTGTTTGTCCGGGGTCAAAAAGGCCATCTGGGATGCTGTATTCAGTCTCACACCCAGAAAGCACATGTCCTGAGAGGGTACTAGACTGGACTTTATTTCGTTCACAGAATACCCCAGGCATCTTAGCACTGCTATCACATAGTGTAGATGATGAAGAAGTTCTTCTTTTCCTTGAGCCAGAATCAGACAATCGTCCAAATAAGGATAGATCTGTATTCCTCTTAGTCTGAAGAAAGCTATCACTGGAGCCAGAACCTTCGTGAATACTCTGGGCAGTAGATAAGCCAAAGGGCAATGCAGAGAACTGATAATGAGAAGTCCCAGCCGAAACGTAGATACTTCCTGCAACTTAGCCTGATAGGAACATGAAGGTAAGCCTCCTTGAGATCCAGAGTCACCATCCAATGATCTTTGCCCAGTAGAGGTAAAAGTTGTTGTAACGTCAACATTTTGAACTTGGGAATGTCCAGATAAGTGTTGAGGATAGATAAATCCAAAATTGGTCTCCACGTGTTCCCCTTCTTTGGTACTAGGAACAGGCGAGAATAAAATCCTAGGCCCACTTCTGACAGAGGGACCGGCTGAATGGCTCCTATTTGGAGCAGCAGAGAAATCTGTTTGTGAGCCTCTATTCTTTGCTGAGGAGGAACGTCTGGCATGCCTTTGAAAGGAGGCAAGGTATGGAAATAAAACCTGTAACCTTGGTGTATGATATCCAATACCCATCTGTCTTGGGTAATTAAACTCCAATTTTCTTTGAAAAGTGCCAACCTTCCTCCCAAAGGTGCTGCCAGTTGAGAAGACTCTGGCAGCTGAAAAGGTAGGTCATTGGGTCTGTTTACGAAAGGACTGACCCCTGCCCTCACCGAAGACTGTGCAGGTGAACTCCCTGTTCTAGGCCTGAAAGAGCCCTGAGCTCTGCCCCTACCCGTCTAGACCTGCCCCTAGATTGGGAATCATAAGAAGGATCGTCCACCCCTTAGTAGGCCAATTTCTGCTAAACTTGGAGGCTGAACCTGCAAAAATCTTTAACAGTCTGCATAGACTTAGCCTTGTCTTCCATTTTCTTTAAGACTGCCTCAACAGGTGAACCAAATAACACATCAGATTGTAAAGGAGCATCCAAAATCCTTGTCTTAACATGGTCAGATAAATTCTGATCCCTCAGCCAGGCGTGCCTGCGAAGAACTGACCCTGTGGCAGCCACCCTAGGCGAGGCCTGTACAGCATCAAAACCACATTGCAAAGAATGCTTACCCACTTGTTCAGAGACATGTACCAAATCCTGTAACTCTTTACAGTCAATACCTTCCGCCAGAGCATCTACCTTAGACTTCAATTGAGACAGTAGATAGTTTTGGTATTTCAACATGTGAAACTGGCAATTTAGAGCCCTCATAGCTAGGGTGGAAGACGTATAAACTTTCTTTCCCCATCTATCCAAAGCCCTAGCCTCTTTATCTGGAGGAACCGGATTTTTAACAACAGAAGCCTTAACACCCTTAGGCCCCTGACTAACAGTTTCGGGGTCCGCCCTAGGACTCTTAAAAAGAAACTTATGAGCTTTCAGGCACCCTATAATACCTATCCGGCTTAACAGGAGCAGGAGGCAAGGAATCAGGATTAAGAGAAGCCTCTGCAAACACATCCTCCACCACATCCAGAACAGGAGGTATAGCCAAAGGCCTATGCTGGGGTAAAAACAGAAATTCCCTAAGCCTTTTCCTGGAATCAGAGAAATCCTGACCTTCCCACTTAAAATGCTCCCTCATGGAATGGAGGGTCTCTGAAAAAGAAAAATCCTCAGGAGGAGAAGCAGAAGGAGTAGAATCATCCACCTCAGAATCAGAATAAGGAGAATACTCCTGCAAGTCTTCAGCCGAAGACTCTGAAACATCAGAAGCCTGCTCAAAACTCCCCAACTCAGGTTCCACCCTAGGCCTCTTATCAGGAGGGGGCAAAGAACCTCTAATTAAGGTAATCAAATCTTCTGCCATTTTAAGCATATGCTTCTTGGGCACAGATCCTGAAGAACTAGGAGTGACACCAACTGAAGCTAAACCTGGCCTGCCTCTGGGAGAAGCCTTGGAAACAGAAGGCCTAACCACCCTAGGAAGGGAGGGAGTACAGTAACCTGAGAAGCCCCTTCAGCCTGACTTGCCTCCTGAGAGGCCACATCCTGCAATAACAAGGTCTCCCCCTGGGCCTCCAGAGAAACCTCCGGTGGAACCACCAGCTCCACCGATACCTCTAAAGAACCGGCGTCCGGTACGGACGACTCGTCTACCCTGGGCTTAGCTGCTTTATCCTTGCGCTTCTTTGAAGAAGCAGACGTCGGAGCATCCGACGGCATAGTGTAATTGCACCGCTTCCCAAAGACTAACCTGGCACAATCTAACCTTCTCTTAATAGTGCGCTTATTGAATCTAGCACAAAAGCGACACCCAACAACGTCGTGCTCAGGCCCTAAACAAGGAATACACAAGGTATGATAATCTCTATGTGGTATCTGTTTCCCACAAGAAATACAGTTATTCACTTTTTCTGACATCCGGTAAACCACTGAGGCAAGAAAAAAGCAAAATATTCCCCAACGGGGTACTTAGCCAACTTTGACTCGGTCTGAAACTCCGAACTCGAAAAATTTCAGAACGCCGAATGGCACTTGCAACGCTGCTTCTGCATCGGACCATGCGGCAAAAAAGACTGAGGATATGATGTCGGTCATGCGCATTTGTACCCTGACGTCCTGATGTCAGTCTAATGCGCCTTGACCGACGTCAGCCTTATACTTTGATATTCGGGCCGACCGAGGACAGCGGACTACCCAAGTGTAAGGACTGCAGCAATGTGAGATGAAGAACATCTTTAGTTCATTAACAAATATTTTTACCTTTTCTACCAAGATCTTCACATCTTGTCATATCCAGAGCCCTCCTGTGGCTAGAACTCCATTCATTTCTACATTACTACTACTAATGTCTCAAGCTCAAGTTCCCATTATATATTCACAGATAGTGTTTTCATTACTGTAAACACTGATCATCTGCTTCACTTGCCTTTTTCTCCCCTTAACTTCTAACCTTTCTAATCTGTCTTTATTATTAGCTTCCTTCCTAATTGCTCTGATTTTACACACACACACACACACACACACACACACACACACACACACACACACACACACACACACACACACACACACACACACACACACACACACACACACACACACACACACACACACACACACACACACACACACACACACACACACACACAAAATCAAAGCTGTCATTTCTTTGGTGTGTTCATATACTCCCAAGAGCTGCTTAAACTACTTTGACACTGTCCTTTCAATTATATCTCAGTCCAGGGTATCTCATTTAAATTTTAATTTGTGTAGTATATGAACTGCTCCAGTTTTAAAGTTTTCTTCACAACCTAACAGTCTTTCATTTCTGTGTTTTTCTACCTACTCCACAGCACTCACTTCTTGTAATCTTATTTTACAGTCTAACCTCCTAAGATACCATTTTCTGTTTTTTGGAATAGTGCATTACATTACATGCTCTGTTAATCTCCTCCCTGACTTTATACATTTTTAATTTTATGTCCATGCCACCAAAGCACAATCCAAGCCGCAGGACAGGGTTGCTCTCTTATCGTATTGAGGTACAGGCGTCAGGGCATCAGTGGCACTAAAGTACTGAGGTTCGCCTACCAGCATCAGGAGCAGTAATTTTGTCATGGCAACTGGACGGAGTCAGACTGGAAATACTACTGGGTATTTTGATAGTTTTGTGTAGGACTGCTCTCTCCATGTCTGAGATTTTGGATTCCATCTACTGGAATGCTTCAAATCCCAAATATGTTATTTATTCGATGCATTTTCAGTAAATTCTTTTGGTCCGATTCAGACCTGCTGCCTGTAAAAAAAAAAACAGTTACACCTTACAGGAAGGTTGTGGTACTTGTTCCAATGCCACTCTCATCTTTATATGTAGTAACAAAGTGTGAGCGTCTGTGTGAGTTAAGGGTGTGTTTGTGTTGGATTGTATCTTTCCTTCAGTATTGAATAACCTTTTAGTCTAACAACGTTCATGTGCTTCTCATCTGAAATCCCTTTTCAATGTTGAATAGGAAAGTATTTCCAAGGCATGATTAATATATTCAATATATCATCAGCAAAGTTCTCATGAGGTGGCCATCACTAAATGTGAAAGCATGCAATACTTCTGCGCAAGCATATTCGTTCTGCTCACCACGCCCACATAATTTAGGTTCCTAAGAGTCTCTCACCTCAATGGCATTAGAAGGCAAACTGCTGTGGTGGTCACAGCTACCCGCTGCTGCTCTTACCTTGTTGCAGAAGCTGGCTCCACTAGGCTAGCCAATTCAGTAGCTTAGGGTCTGAGACGTTCATAAGTTTACCCTGATAATATAAATTCAAATTCCAAAACATTCCACGAATCAATGTATGACTACGAATGTATGTAGAGGTAAACACAGCACAAATGCAGTGCGAACCCTCAGATAAATTCCGACTGGCTGGCAGTCTGCCTCATGACATTGACGTCATCACGCATGCCCCCGCATGCAATGACATCAGCAACAGCTTTGAACAAAAAAAAATTTTGAGAAAAACCCAGGAAATTCGGAAATTGAAGGGGTCACTCAGGAAATTGTGGCACCACATTTTTTTGCCCGCAAAACCAGTAAATACCAAGGAATTCTGTATGGCTGAGAGGTATGCAGAAGTCACCTTAGGTATAAACAGTGGGTAGTCCTCAAACAAACCCTTTCTATATGAAGAACCAGGAGCAGAGGATGGACACACAATGATTGCAATTCCAAAATCCATTTGGGAAATCACATCCAATAAGTAAACAGTATTCCTGTTACAAAATGCAAATCGGCAGTGGCTACCTGTTTATAAGAGGAAGGGTTAATTTCTACAGAACAAAATAAAACATCCCATGAGAGAACAGACTTCCCAGTGGGAAGACACTGGTGACTTTTACAGAAGTTAAGGAGGGCAAATCTTATCCAGAGTGGAAATGGCAGCCAGGTGCACCTTGTCAGGCAAACAGCAAAGCCCTGTATCAAAACAAATCCAACAAATACAAACCAAGAATAGAAACAAGAATGAGAATGATCACAGTTATAGTATGCAGCCCATACTGAAAATATTTTGCCATTTTCCATCATATACTTCCTGGGTGGAGGGTTTCTGAGATAAGAGAACAACCATCACCTGCTTCAGAATTCCTGGTCCCTCGCTGCAAGTAGAAGTGAAGCATTCAGACTGACAACTTCAAAGAATGAAGGATACATGTACCTTGCCTGATGAATGACACAGCAAATTCTTCCTCAGGGGCAGTCTTACAGCAGGCTTCATCTGAACCTGCAACAAAATTAGGAACCATGTTTGTATGGGCAAAAATGGAGCAACTAAAATTACTCTGGCTCTGATGAACCTGGCCTTCTATATAGGCTCATAGGTGTTTACTAGGCTAACAACCACAAAGGCCTTTTTAAGCCTAGACATGCATCCCATCAGTTTTGATACCCTTGATAAGTGTAAGCATGGGCCTGGGAGATGAACCATTTACAGGTTACCTATGTCCATTAGAAACATAGATGCCAAACCAGGGATGAATTTCCAGTTTCCCATCCAATTATCCAAACTGCACTTGAATTGGGTTAGGGAGGAACTCTGCTTCACATGGACGGGGATCATGTTCCATAGACAGGGTAGTCTCTGGGATACATATCTCTCTCTCTAGTAGGTCCTATTTATATCACAGGCAGGGTTTAAATCTTTACAATGGGTAATTCTGGTGCTGTTTGTTTTGTGGATATGCAGGCGGTCCAGAGTGGGGTCTGACAATGCCCTGTGAACTTCAACAGAGTAAACGGGTGAAAAACAAAGCACTACTACCCAGGCCAGTAATGGAATAATGCATCCCTGATCTCTCTCCACTGGGTGGAGAAATGAGGGAGCATCTCTAGCATGTGTCGCTCATTAGAGATGTAAACTGATTACAAACTGATGACACCTACATCACGAAAAGCATTCTGGCAATCGGCAAACTGAGTGATCTCTTGTGGGGCATCAACAGACAATGACAGAGTGTCTGCAACAGAGCTGTCCACCTTAGGAACATATGTGGCAACTAGAAAATATTGGGCTGAAAATTCCCACTGCCTGACTCACTGCTTCCCAATGGAGTAGGCAGGACCTTGTTCCACCCTGTTTTAACAAAACACATCTTTATTAAATTATCACATATGACACAGGCAATCTTACATTTATATAAATGAAAAACAAAAACAGACAACTTTAGTTGCCAACATTGTGCATCACAGACTCAATTGGGATAACTGTAATTGCAAACATTATACATCACTTATAATCTATCCAGTCACTGTCAGTTAAGCATTATATAGCTCATTCATATCCTGCCTTCTTTTAAACCTTGTTCCTTCTCGGCATATAGTGTTACCACAATTACCATTTTTTTCCTATGCAGCTTGCCCCTTCCATTTTCTAAAGATCCCCATTCCAGTTGTTTTTCTCTCTTACTATATTCACTACTTCTAGAAAAGTTAGTTTAGACTTTGATTTCCGTTTTCTAGCAACTACATTTTTGGCAGCTACCATAATTAGACTCAGCTAGGTATGTGTAGTCAATGCCAATTCTGTATCATAGCTCAAAAAAATAATTTTCCCAGTCAATTCTATCTGCTCACCAAGCATCCCTGACATAGCGGTCTGCAGGGAATCTTTAAAGTCTGCCAACACATTATACTCCCAAAATTACCTCTTTCTTCCCAGTCACACCCCCAACATTTGCTATCCACCTGAGGAAAAATTCTTTGGAGAACTACTTGGGGAATAAAAATACCTATGTAAACACTGCCAGGCAAAGATCCTAAATCTTCTAGACTTTGTTGCATATTTGGGAGATATACGCATATCCCCTCATTGTCTCGTTGTGAATTGCTTATTTAATCTCCCTTCCCAATCCTTTCTAAGCTCCTCTTATAAAATATTGCATGATAAGTATAAGAATCAATATGCTCTACTAACTACTCCTTTTTCAATGTCAGCTTCTGTTCTGGATTCTATTAAAAACTCTACCAGTGCTGATCTTCAGTTTAGGACCTCCCCCCCCATTTCTTTATCTTTGCCTATATTCTGATCTCAGTCCTTGATAGGGAAGGCAATCTCTAACTTGCACTCCAAATAAATTCTTGGTGTCTTCCCATTCTATTACCTTTCTCTTTCAAGTTATTTGCTCCCAACACTTTGGATTCTTTGCCAGTTTTCTACAACAAATTCCAGCCCACCTCTTGCCTGCTGTTTGCATCCCTAACTGCAGTCATCCTTTTTGGTAGAATCTCTTCTCCATTCCCTTGCTGGTTTAGTTCTTAAAATACTCCCTGCTACTTTATGAATATAATATTCTGCATGATTATTGTCATTCTTAACAGTCTGCATCCAAAATCTCAGTCTCTCCTTGTTTCTTGAGCATCCCCCTGTATCATCATCATCCCTTTCCACTTTGAATTACAATTCTATTCAAAGAGCCTTAATGATGTTGCTCTAAAATATACCCTCAAATTGGTAGTTGCAGTCCACTTTGTTCTATTGGAAGAATCAGCTTATCCCACTTGACGCTTGCCATCTTCCCCTCTCAGATAAAATCTTTCTGCTCCTTTTTTAAGTGCTATCCACAAATTTTCTGGTTGATAAAAATATGCCTGACCTGTGTATAAGACTAAAAGCAATGAACTGCTAGTATCTTACTATCCATTTAACAAAGCTTCCAGTTTCTCAATTTTTGTATGATCTTCTAAGTCTCTTCCTACATATCCTTAAGCTGCCACAACAGAGTCATTTATAAGCCAGACTCCTAAATAATTCTCTTAGCATGGCCCCATAAATATGAATATTGTTGGACCAACTTGTGTGTGGGTACATAATTTACTGCTATTACATTTGTTTTAGCTTCATTAATTTTGTATCCAGAGAAGATTTGAACGGTCTTAAAAAGTTCCACAGCACTGTAATGTCCCTTTCTGGTTTTGTCATGTATAAAATAAAATCATCTGCAAATAAAGCTAGTTTTTCTGGACTACCATACCAATTGTATCCTTGAATTTCTGAGTCCCTTATTTTCTTTGCCAGTGGTTCTAAATATAAAGCAAACATCAAAGGGTAAAAAGGACACACCTGCCTGGTTCCTCTACTCAAGCAGAAATTATCAGAGAGGACCCCACCCACTTTAATTTTCACCATTGATCACTACTCATGTATGCTCCTAATCAACTTTAAAATTTCATCAGGGAAAGCAACTGCTTCCATTGCCCTGCTCCCAGTGTACTGTCAAATGCTTTCTCTGCATCAAGACCCACTAACATTGGTATTTTCTTACATTTTGCTTCCCTCTGGATCATCAATATTCTGTTAATGTTGTCAAATGTTTTCTTCCCCTACACAAAACCACACTGATCCATATCTATCAATTTTGGTATACCTTTTGCCACTCTTTTAGCCATTATAGACAAACACTTTACAATCATGGTTTAGTATTGAAATGGGCCTGTAAGAAGCTGGATCTGATGGATCTTTACCTTGTTTTAGTATTACAGCTACCACCACTTTCTTCCAGGATGTTGGTGATTCTCCTCCTCTTAAAACACCGTTAAACAAAACCTCCCAGATCTTTATCATTTTTGTCTTCTTTCCTAGCTTCCAAACTTCCACATGAACCATCTATTCCTGGGGAATGTCCTACAGATTATACATAACCATTTTTATCTCATCTCTTTCTGTCCTGTTACTAAATGAGCCTCCCCTACCTCTAACCTTGGCATATTTAACAATTCCATAAACATTTCTATTTGTACCTTTTCTTGATTTCTATATTTAACTGCTTTATAAAGACTTTCATAGAATTTCTGAACTATTTCCAATATTTCTACAGGATCCATTATCTTCTTTGTTATAGGCTCCCTAAGTTTGGTGACTGCCCTTTCTACTTTCTGTTGCCAGAGTCATTGTGTTGTAAAGTTAGTATAAAAAAATAAAAAAAAAAAAGTTGCTTAACAGCAGTCTTTCTCAACTCATACATATTATCGAGGTAATCCCTTACTTTCTGTTTAGCATTCTGCAGTTGCTCCTCTTGTTCTGTGAGATTCACCCTATTTTGCAGTACTTTTACATTTGTCAGTCCCTTTAAATAATTCCTGTTACTTCTTAACCAGATCTCCCTTCCTTTTCTTTCCACACTATTTTTAAACTCTACTTTATTTTTATCCCACTCCCTAGCTTTATCTTCAGAAGAAATTTCTATCTCCTCTAATAGCTCCCGAATAATTTCCATTACCCGTTCCTTAAATTCTTCTCTTTTCAACAGATAAGTGGGAAAGCGATAGTGTCTCATTTTAATTTCATTACCCTGTTCTTATTTTAGCTATTACTGGCATATCATTTAAAATATTTATTGAGTGCATATTGTGATAAAAATCCTGGATTCAACATCTTTGTATCTTACATAGAAAAGGGTTAAAAACAAAACTGCTTTATGTGCAAAAGAATAAAGTCCAAAGATCTGTTTGCCTTGCGTAAACATGCTGATCACGGAAGAAAATGTGCAGATGTTTGTCTCATTTTAGGGAACTAGCAAAACTTGTGATTAACTTGTAACAGTTTTTGCAATCACACCCTGTATATTTCTGGTTCTAACTGGTTTGAACTTAAACTTTGTCTGATAAACATCCTGTTAAATACGTGTGTGTACGTGCGGAGGGGGTTATAAAAACCCCTGCAGTCTTTGTAACAGACAGACTGCTGACATACCATGAACAATGTAGCATGTCTCCATGCATGTAAAATAAATGTTTTTTGCTTGTCAAACCTGCGTGATTCTTCCAGCTTATGTTAAGAGTATAAAATCTTTTGACATTACTGGCGCCCAACGTGGGGCCACCTCTACACGGCACGAATCGCACAAGAGAGACTGAAAACCTGCGCAGGTGGGGAGAAAATCTCAAACTCCCTTGAATGGAAAGACCTCCAACTACAAGGGTCGTAAGTAGAGGCCAGTCACTCTTAAGATTCAACCCGTGAGACGGTGGCGAACGGGGAGGAAGATCCGCAGAAAGGTAAGCGTAACACTTTTTCTTTTTGTATTGTTCTCTTCTTAAAGAACAAAGGGACTAGTCATAAGGGAATCGTCTTTTTAATTTTACAAAAGAACGGTAGAGATCTCAGGAAAAGGAAACAAATTTTTCTCTCAGATTAGAAAAATGGGAACAGGGAGTAGTTGCTGTAGTTGCAGCGACCGCTTAAACAAAAGAACTGAGGATGAACAATATATGTTCAATTTACATCCAAATAATTTAAAATTTCTAAAAAAATGGAAAAAGGATTATGAGTTTAGTGGGAATCTAACAAATTAGAATGTCAAAATTTGGTAAAAACTTACGTAAGGATGCGGGAAATAAGGTTAAAGATCAAAAGAAAATAGGATTTCCCCAGGCACAAAAGTGGTTAGAGGAAGCTAATAAAAAACATAGAGAACAGCTTCAAAACAAAAAAACTGGTGACTCGTGTGCAAAAGATACATTTTTCGTCCAAAAGGATGATAATGAAACATCTGCCGTCTGTCGCAAGGCGACGGCCCCACCCTTATATCCGAACCCGGAAACCCTTAAAACCAGTCCACCTCAGTATCAGGAAAGTGAAGAAGTGGGTCAAAGCAAAACTATACCTCCCGTAGTTTTACAAAAGCAGGCGGAGGACACTCTGGACCTACGTACCCCGTAGTATAGACAAATCGGAATGGAAACAAAAAGAAGCCGAAGTCAATTCGGCGTCCACAGAGTATCCCCTCATAGAAGTAGCAAATCCGCAAGCGGGGATGTCCGGACAGGGTCCCACCATTTTAGTCTATCGACCCTGGACGCGGGAAGACATTTGAAAAGCCGTAGAAGGAATACCGCACCCTAGGTTAGATATGACCAAGTTTTGTGAAGATATCGCAGGCATGATAGAAAGCTATAAGCTAAATGCCGTAGAATTGGAACAAGTAGTTCAACAAATTTTGGGCCCCGACTGGCACTTGGTCTGTGGGGACTGGGATCCCATGACCAAGGTAGATAATAAACCACGAGCCCACAGTTCGGACTCATACCAAAAACAGGTCCAGGACTTATTAGCCCGTATTTTGGATAAATGGAAGCCTAGGGCAGACTGGACTTGTGTACAAGCAGACGATGAAAAAGTAGACAACTATTTGCAGAGACTTACCCAGTGCTTTGATAACCATAATGGTATACAAAAGGAAATAGAACAGTCAAAGGACTCCTCATATGAGCAACAACTAAAAAATGCCTTTTTAAAAGGATGTAAAAGTGCCATTAGCAACTTCGTCCAAAAGCACATGATAGACCATCGGACGTCAAGTCTGCAGCCCCTACTGGAGTATGCAAGACATGCAGAAAAATATCTAGAAAAGAAAAAAAAAACAAGCTCAAACCTTTACAGTAAGCGAAGATGGGACACTTATGCTAATGCAAGGTCCGACTAACAGAGGTAGAGGAAGAGGCAGAGGCAGGGGTAGAGGAAGAGGGAATGTGGGACATTCCGAAGATTATAAAGGAAGACAAAAGAGAGGAGAATGTTTCAAACGCGGTAAAAAGGGACATTTTGTGAGGGATTGCCGGTCTTCTGAAAAAACTGAAACCACCCCGGATCATGGGTCAGCATGACTATATGATGGTGGTGGAGATGAATCAGACCCGAATAAAAAGGCTGATTGGCCAGAGCCAATAAGACAGAGTGAAGAAGAAGATTTCGAGGACGCAAACGAAGAAGGTAAGGGTGAATGTGCAGGATGGGAGAATGAAATAACTGATTTTTCAGAAGAAGGTGAATATCAGGTTGTCAATCTAACAGCACTGGCTGTAACTATGCAACTAGAGGCACAACCGATAATCACACTTCAAGTAGAGGGTAAAGATGTAGAATTTTTGTGTTATTCAGGGGCCTCCAGGACCCTGTTAAAAAACTCTGCAGTGCCATACGATGTAACTTCTGATAACTATGTATTAGTCAAGGCAGCAAATGGCTGCATTTATAAGGAACCATTGTCTAAACCTTTATGGTTCACGGATCCTGAAACTAACCAAACTATTAGTTTTCGAGTCATCATCTCCAAAATCTGTCCTGTGAATTTATTAGGAAGAGATTTAATGCACGTGTTCGGCATAGCAGCAGTACCGACCGCATCGGGAATTCTAGCCAAACGAGTAGAAATTCAAGATGTTATGTTGCAAGTAGGGCAGGGTGATTTGCATTACTGGTACAGTAATGATCTTGTTAAAACTGGACCACAAATGTAGTAAATGAGCTAACTAATTTAGCTTTAAGCAAGTATGGCACTCAGCCGCCAGAGGTGGCAAAACAACTACACTGTACAATGTATTACAGAAAGTACATAGGGCCGGACGTCAAGTATGAGGAACAATTTTTTAAACATAAGGTGACAAAAATCCTGCTACAGAATCTCTACTGGGATAAGGTGGGAAACTCTGCAGTCACTTGTAGTCTTACAAGAGACATGCAACTACTTTTTCGAAATAATTCCATCGCACATGTTTCTGTGACTAGAGAAGAGCAGATGGCATGGTATCTAGTGGGGAGAAAGGTTACTGAATGGTCTAAAATGGCACCGGAACAGCTGGCATGTAAGGGGGTCCAAGTACAAAAATTAAACTGGGTCACCCAAGCCAGGCCAACGGTGCACCTCTGCGAAGATAGGCTAACGCCACCCGGAGGTGGAACATGGTGACTATATCTCCTGTCCCCGCAAGAAGATTTGAAACTACAATCAGTGCCAGACTCCTTATGGTCCCGCGGACAGCACGACATTGGGCTAATAAGGATGACAGGGCAAGTTAGGATAACGCCAAAATCTGATTTTAGACCTCAAGCGACAGTATCCCTTGAGAAAAACGGCGGAAACTGGAATCTTACCAGTAATTACGGCTTTACTGGGGGCGGGGGTTTTAATCCCATGTGTTGATTCGCCATGTAATACACCCTTGTTCCCAGTACGAAAACCGGACAGAACATGGAGAATGGTGCAGGATCTGCAGGCTGTAAACGCTGCTATAGTACCAAGGGCTCCAGTAGTTCCGGACCCATCCATCCTGTTGAATGATATCCTACCCACTGACAAGTACTTTTCCGTAACTGATATTAGTAACGCATTCTTTTCTATTCCTCTGCAGAAAGATAGCAGGTTTTGGTTCGCCTTTACGTTCATGGGAACACGGTATACGTACACACGATTACCGCAGGGATACTGTGAGAGTCCTACAATTTTTTCGCAGGAAATGTCGGCGAATCTGGCTCAATTCCAACCAAAACAAAGCTGCCACCTACTGCTGTATGTGGACGACATCCTGCTGGCCGCACCCAAGGAGAATGCATGTGAGTCCAAAACTATCCGACTATTACACTTTTTGGCGCACGAAGGACATAAGGTAAATAAGTCTAAGTTACAATTTTGTAAAACTGAAGTACGATATTTAGGTTATACCATTTCCATGGCAGGTAAACAGCTAGATAACCACAGAAAGGAAGCTATTTTACAAGCACCAATGCCCAACACAAAAAAGAAAATGATGTCTTTTTTAGGAATAACAAATTTCTGTCGTAGTTGGATCCCCAACTATGCTGAAGAGGTTGGGCCTCTGTCAGAACTTATTTTTGCATTTCCCATGGCAGCACGTGAAGCGCTAAAATGGTCAAATAAGGCTATACAGGCATTCACAAGGGTAAAATAGTTAATAGCAGGATCTGCAACACTTAGTTTTCCAGATTACACCAAATCTTTTGTCCAAACAGTTGATTGTAAGCAGGGCTTTATGACATCGGTCTTGTTACAAGACTATGGAAGTAAATTATGACCGCTGGCCTTTTACTCCAGTAAATTGGATTCTGTAGCACGCTCTCTACCACATAGCGTGCAGGCCGTAATAGCAGCAGCACAAGCTGTGCAGGCATCTGCAACCTTGGTTTTATTCCACAGTCTTACCCTACGGGTCCCGCACTCTGTCGCAGTGATTCTGCTGCAGGACAAGGTTACTTTCCTTTCTCCAAGCAGACACTTGTCTTGCATGACAACGTTACTTTCGCAACCACACGACTATTGAACGGTGCACCACTCTCAATCCGGCAACTTTGTTACCTACGGCGGAAGATGGTACCCCTCACGTATGTTTGGATTTAATACACTCAAATGTTTTGCCAAGACCAGACCTTAAGGACCAACCTTTGGCCAACTCAGATTGGACCCTGTTTGTAGATGGGTCAGCACGTAAAAATAAAAGCAGGCATTTCACAGGTGGGCTATGCAGTAACCACTGCAACTGCAATAATAGAGGCAAAACCCCTCCCCAGGAACATGTCCGCACAGGGGGCAGAATTAATTGCTTTAACAAGAGCATGCACTATTTCTAGGGACAAAATAGTTACTGTCTACACTGACAATCAATATGCATTTTCTACAGTACATGTCTTTGCACAGCAATGAAAAAATAGGGGAATGGTTACAGCCTCAGGAAAGGAAATAACCCACAAGGATCTAATACTACAATTCCTGCAAGCTGTCCAACTACCACGGGGACTGGCCATCTCTAAGTGTGCAGCGCACACGAATGCCAAAGATCCAGTATCACTTGGCAATGCACTGGCGGACAAAGCCGCAAAAGATGTAGCGTTAGCATCCACTTTTGCACTCGAGGACACACACACTGAAATACATCCAACAGATAAATTTGATTTACAAACCTTGCAGGTAATGCAGGAGCTTAGTACAGTTCAAGAAAAACAGCGATGGCTTAAGTATGGGGCTACGCAAAGGCAAGGAATCTTTTTAGGTCCAAATGATAAATATGTCTTACCAACAAATCTTTTTAGATATGCCTCTCTAGTGACACATGGCTCATCCCATTTGGGGCCTATGGCAATGATTCAAATAGTGCATCAGTTTTTTTGGCCCAAAGGCTTTATAGCATATGTCAAACGGTTTTGTTTATCGTGCTGACTTTGCGCACAATTTCACGGGGGAAGGGTTCGAGTTGCCCCGGCAACATTTCCAGTACCCCCGTACCCATTCCACACAATCTGTATGGACTTTATTGAACTTTCTCTAGTGCAACAAAAATGTTTTGTATTAGTCATTATCGATGCTTTCACTAAGTGGGTTGAGGCATTCCCGGTGACACACCCGGATGCGCTGTCGGTAGCCAAAGTTCTTACAAATAACATTATCCCTCACTTTGAGCTACTTGCGCGTATCTACTCAGATAACGGCACACACTTTGTAAACCAAATAATTCAAAAACTGGCTACTGTTTTTCAAATTGATTTAAAACATCACTGTGCCTACCACCCACAGTCAGCAGGGTTGGTTGAACGCCATAATGGCATTCTTAAGGGCAAGTTGCGTAAACTCATGGCCGAGACGCATCAGTCTTGGATCAACTGCTTACCCCTGGCACTCCTATCTATGTGCACCACTCCCACTTCCAAAGGTGTTACACCATTTGAATTATTGTATGGGAGACCATATCACATCCCGCAGTGGCAAAGTCTTTTGCCTGCGGAACGTGAGGGGAGTGAGGAGGTAGCAGATTATATGAAAAAATTGCTGACCAAAACTAACACCTCTCTAATAAATGATTGCTTTCCAGATCAGAAGACAACTAAAATCCTGGAAGTAAAACCTGGAGACTGGATTTGGCTCAAAATCGTAAAAAGAAAGACGTGGGCATCAACGAAGTGGGAAGGACCGTATCGGGTACTAACTGCAACACCCACTGCAGTCCGAATAAAAGAGCGAACCTCGTGGATCCATCTCACACACTGCAAACTGGTAAAACAGTTTGAATTGGACAAAAGTTTGAGTTCCCCTGAGGAACAATAACAGAAAGTAGTGTGGTGACTTTGGTTATAGTGTAAATATTTTGTTTTGTATAAATATTTTGCTTTTATTCTTTAATCATGCAGAATAATGTCGGAAGGGAACAGCCCTTCCCACAAAAACATTGCAAAATAATTTTATTCACAGCATTTGTAACTGTTGTTTTTCTGTTTTGGCCATTTTTATTTTCAAACAAAACCAACCAGGTTAAAAGGGACAAACATGCAAATTGGCACCCACCTTTCAATACATACCAAGCTATACAAATTACGTATGCAGTGTCTCTGAATATTTCAAATTGTTGGGTTTGTACTGCCATCCCCACTGTACATGGGGGACTAATGTTAGACACAGTCCCACTGGGGACAAATGAGACTTGGATGAATCTAATTTTGATACGTCAAATATCACGTCACGAAACAAGGTAGCTCTGCAGCTACTCAGTCAGAAAAATGGAACAGTATGTTTTCAGAAAAATGTCAAAGATAAGGTGGGGCGGAGCCAGTGTAATGTGACTATAACCCACAACTGTAATAAAGATAACTCAGGGTGTGTGACAAACTTTACCCCCATAAAAAGACTTGTAAAGGACCTTAATTTCTTTCAAAAAATGAGATCTGTGTACCACCTGTTATTTTTAGGATTGTTAGAAGTAGGGGATCGATTTGATCCCATTAATGTCACTATTAAAGTAAAAGATTGTTATTTTATATGCGGAAGAAAAGCTTATAAGTGGTTGCCTAATAACTGGTCAGGGAGTTGTTTCTTGGGATATTTGGTACCAGCAATTAGACATGTAAATGTACTGCCCCAAGGTAAAATACGAAATGTACGCACTATTAATAAACCTGTTAACCCCATAGGTAACATCGATGCATCCTGGATCTATCAACACGATTTAGCCCACAGTAGCAGCAAGGGGCGATCACATATGGACTTGGGTGATGATGTTATTTCTGGTGCTGGTATTCTTCCGGCATATGGGACAGTAAAATCTATCAGGGAACTCAGAAAATTGTCAAAACTGTTAGAGACTCTGAGTAATGCAACTTTTTCTGCACTAGAATTGGTGAAGGACGAGTTAACGGCAATGAGAACAGTAGTGCTGCAGAACCGTATGGCGCTCGATTTCACCCTAGCGGCAAAAGGAGGTACTTGCGCTCTTATCCAAGCGGAGTGCTGTTCATTTATACCTGACAATGAGCACGAGATCCAAAGCCACCTTGAAATAATCCAGAAGGTATCTGAACTGACTAAACCAGGACAAAACCCGTTAACTGATTTCTTCCAAAAGTGGTTTGGAAGTTGGGGAACTGTACTGATGAATGTCTTAATTGCTGTATGTGTAGGTGCTATCATATTTTTATTTTTAAGTTGTTGCTGCATTCCTTGTGTCTGATTAATAACATCAAATGTAATCTCTGCTAATGCCACTAAGGCTTACTATTCAAATATAAACAAAGGTTCATGTGAAAATATGGTACCAATAGAAAAGGATTATCTGTGATACAAAAATGTTGTTGGGAGGAAATGTGATAAAAATCCCGTATTCAACATCTTTGTATCTTACATAGAAAAGGGTTAAAAACAAAACTGCTTTATGTGCAAATGAGCAAAGTCCAAAGATCTGTTTGCCTTGCGTAAACATGCTGATCATGAAAGAAAATGTGCAGATGTTTGTCTCATTTTAGGGAACTAGCAAAACTTGTGATTAACTTGTAACAGTTTTTGCAATCACACCCTGTATATTTCTGGTTCTAACTGGTTTCAACTTAAATGATAAACATCCTGTTAAATACGTGTGTGTACGTGCGGAGGGGGTTATAAAAACCCCTGCAGTCTTTGTAACAGACAGACTGCTGACATACCATGAACAATATAGCATGTCTCCATGCATGTAAAATAAATGTTTTTTTGCTTATCAAACCTGCGTGATTCTTCCAGCTTATGTTAAGAGTATAAAATCTTTTGTCACATATCAAGACTTTCAATGAAATGTACATGTTCCTGTGAAATGTAAATTCTGTCTAGCCTAGCCCAGTTTTTGTATCTTAGGGAATATCTAAATTCACTCCAAACACCTAGTACTGAATTCACATTTTCCATGCCAAATATTTTCATAAATTTCTTTAAAAATCTACCCTCCTTTGTTAACTTTCCCCTTCTGGGCCCCCCAGACACGTTTACTATTGCAAATCAAATTCTAGTCAACATCTATAAGAAATATTCCTTGCTGAAAACTGATTTCTCCCAGAATTTTCTCAGGCTCCATTATAGCAGATTTTTGCGTAATATAATTACATGTCAGTAGCCCTTTAGCATTATAAATCTAACTCTTCTATTACTATTGGAGATCCTCTTGCAATTAATACAAGTCCTCCTCTTTTCCTTTGTCCCACGTATTCTGCTGAATAACCATCCTGAAAACCTTTCTTTATCAAATTCATGTGTTCAGTTCATTCAAAGTCGCTCTCCTGTAGCATAGCTATTTGCACTCTATATTTTTTATACAGTTCACTACTCTTTCTTTTTTGTATTCATCAGTGAGACCATTAATGTTTAAAGACATTATAGAAGCATTGTATTCTTTAGAGATTATAATTCCCACCTTTTATGTATATCAGCTTTTTTGTTAAATGTCTAGTTTCAGCTTTTCTGTTACATGCATGTGCTGTTTAGCAGGTTAATCTTTTATACAGTTGTTTCTTGTCATCTCCATTTGAGCTTATATCACATATAACAGAATTAGAAGTTATGTCCTTACCATAACATTCCATGTGGAGTGTTCATCTCACCTTTGTTCTTACACCTGGGTTCGGAGCCGATCCTCGGCTCCGTGTCGGCCGCTTGGCAAGCTCTGCATCGAGAAGAAGCTCGAGACCAACCTAACTCCCACAATCCTCCTCTGCCTTTACCTCAGATCTAGTTTGCAAGCAAACCAGAAGTCAACAGAGAGAGTAACACATTCATGCCAAAAACAACATAACTGAAGAAACACATATACATATATATATATATATATATACATATATATATATACATATATATACACAACAACTGCGTAATGCAGAAGCAGGAGAAACCAAACCAGACACCAAACTGGACGTTCTTCCTGAGGGTGGGAGGGTGGGAATGTAAGAACAAAGGCGAGATGAACACTCCACATGGAACGTTATGGTAAGGACATAACTTCTAAATGTGAGAGTGTTCAATCTCGCCGTTGTTCTTACACCTGGGTAGCGCCCTAGCTCCATGTTCCTGAGGAACTCACGGAGAACGTTCTTGAGCACAGTGGAACCAAAGGTTGCCCTGTCCCTAGAAACCCTGTCTACCTTGTAATGAGAAATGAATGTATGTGGTTTAGACCAAGTGGCAGCTGCACAAATAGTGTCTAATGGTAAGCGAGCTGCATGAGCCAGGGATGTAGATACTGATCTTGTAGAGTGCCCCTTGGGTTTGACAGGTAAAGTTTGTTCCGAAGTAGCATAAACAAATATAATGCAATCAGCTAGCCATTTGGAAAGGGTTCATTTAGTAACTGCTATACCTTTCCTGCTGTCTGCAAAGGCTACAAAAAGTTGATCTGTTTTCCTGTGGTCCTTTGTTCTATCCAGGTAAAACCTAAGTTGTCTATGAACATCCAACTTGTGTAACATATACTCCAACTTATTGGAGTGGTTTTTGAAAAAGGTAGGGAGCTCAATAGATTGATTAATGTTATTAACGGAGCAAACTTTGGGGAGAAAGGAAGGATTAGTGCGAAGAGATACTCTATCAGAGTGAAAGATCAAATAAGGATGTTTAATAGAAAGAGCTTGAAGCTCTGACACCCGTCTAGCCGATGTAATGGCCACCAAAAAGAGGGTCTTCCACGACAAATATTTCAATGGACAAGAAGAGGCTGGTTCAAACGGTGGTAGCATCAACTGAGATAATAGAAGGTTCAAGTTCCAAGGTGATGTAGGAGTTCTAACTGGTGGTCTAATATGGAAAGATCCTTTCAGAAAGGCCTTACAAAGTCTGTGAGCCATAATAGGAGCCCCACATTCTTCCACATGAAAGTTGGAAATGGCAGCCAATTGCACTCTCAAAGTGGCAGGAGAAGCTCCTTAGTGGAACAATTCGGTTAAAAACTCCAAGATCTTATTTAACGGAGCTATAACAGGGTCCAATTGCTGTGTATTTGCCCAGTAAACAAAACGCTTCCATTTACTAGTATAAGTCTTTGTAGTGGAAGCTTTATGAGAAGCCACTAGTATATTCTGAACTGCAGGTGAAAGAAGATCAGACCTGGCTAAGTAGGGAAGCGGAGCAGCCAAGCTGCTAGTTTGAGTGAAAGTAGCAAGGGGTGGGGAGCCCCTGACGAGTGGGTCAGTAGATCCGGCTCTGGGTCCAGGATCCAGGGTTCCCGAATGTGGTGTGCCAGAAGAAAGGGAAACCAGATTTCACGAGGCCAGAATGGGGCAATGAGGATAATCGTCCTTTGCAGGTTGTTGGCTTTCTGCAGAAACTTTGCAATCAGGGGAAAGGGAGGAAAAGCGTAAAGGAGACCCGGGGGCCAATCATGAACCAGAGCGTCCCTGGGGACTTCCCCTGGAGGGGGTAATAGGGCAAAATAGCTCCTGCATTTGGCGTTCATTGGAGACGCAAAAAGATCGCAGGAAGGCTGGCCCCATTTGCGAAAAATCTTCTTCGCAACTGACTGTTTGAGGGACCACTCGTGAGGCAACAGGATTGCTCTGCTCAACCTGTCGGCTATGACGCTGGATGACCCCGGGATGTGCGTTGCTATCAGAAAGCGACCCGTGGACTCCGCCCATTGCCAGATTCTCATGGCCTCTCTGCATAGCTGATAAGACTTGGTTCCCCCTTGTTTGTTTATGTACCAGACTACGGACATGTTGTCCGTCTGAACTGCAATAGTCCCTAGAGGAAGAAGGGGAGCAAAGTGTTGCAACGCTAGAAACACTGCCCTCAACTCTGGAACATTGATGTGCAGATTGTACTCTAAATTGGTCCATTCGCCTTGGACTGTGTCCCTGAAAGACGCCCCCCCACCCTATCAGGGAAGCGTCCGTGGTAACCGTAGCTGTCTGCGTCGGTAGCACAAATGGTCTTCCGCTGGAAAGATTGCAAGTCCGGAGCCACCAGGCTAGGTGTGATTTGCATGTGTTTGTGATTAGAATTTCGTGTGTCAGAGGTAGCTGTTGGAACGATCATTGTGCAAACAGTAGCCATTGTAGAATTCTCATGTGCAGTCTTCCCAAGGGTATCGCAATGAGAGAAGCTGCCATGAGACCCAAGACCTTCAGAACCAGCTTTGCTGGGGATTTTCTGGATGACAGAAGGAGAGATATGTGGCTTTGTAGTGAGGCTATCCTTTCCGGAGGAAGCCTTAGAACTAAACGACGCATATCCAATTCTGCTCCTATGAATAAGATATGCTGTGATGGCTGTAGTAAACATTTTTCGAAATTTACAGAAATTCCGAGTTGAACACAAAGCTGTAGTGTGTAATCCCTGGCCTGAATCAGTTGATGCTGGGTGGTGGCAGAAAGGAGCCAGTCGTCCAGATATGGAAACACCTGGAATCCCAGGCGTCTCAAGTGAGACGCTACCACTGCCATGCATTTGGTGAAAACCCTGGGGGCTGAGGTCAGACCAAAGGGCAGGGCTCAAAACTGAAAGTGACCGGCTCCCAGCCGGAAGCGCAAGTGATCCCTGGACGCCCTGGCCATTTTGATGTGGTAGTATGCGTCCTTCAGATCTATTGAGCACATCCAGTCATCCTTCTGTAAAAATGGAAGGATCGATTGAAGCGTGACCATCCGGAACTTTTCTTTTTTGATGAAGGTATTGAGTTTGCTCAGGTCCAGAATTGGCCTCCAGTCCCCTGTCTTTTTTGGAACTAAAAAGAACCTTGAGTAAGTTCCGAATCCTCTTTGGTCCGCTGGGACTGGTTGGATGACTCTTCTTTCTAGCAGCTTTGAAATTTCTATAGCTGCAGGGCCTCGCAGATGGGGCGGCACATCTGGGAGTCTTTTCTGCGGAATTGGGGGCGATAGGAAGGGTATTCTGTAGCCTCTGGTAACAACGCTTTTTACCCAACTGTCTGATGTAAGACTTTGCCAGGCCTGAGGGTATATAAAGCTAAGCGACCCCCGACTGCCTCCAGAGCAGGACAGTCGGGCCTCCTCTCAGGAGTGCTGGAAAGGTTTCCCAGGGGGTGTATCCCTGTCACCTTGGTTTTGCGGACCCCCTCTGCTGCCAGGGCAGCGTCTTCCACCTCTGCCCCCTCCTCTGCCTCTAGAGGGGGCATCACCCTGTGTGCCTGGGAAAGACCCTTGGGGTTTTCGAAACCACATTTTTCCACCACGTTGCCCTTTGGGGTACGGTCTGGATGGGGTGGAAAAATGGACTCCGACAGCAGACAGAGTCTTTCCCTCTTGCTCACACCGGGTAAGGGTCTCCTTTACTATGGGGCCAAAGAGAGTGGCACCATCAAATGGGGCGTTAGTAAAGGAAGACTTGAAGGCCTCCGCAAATGAACATAAGCGCATCCAGGATTGTCTACGAAGAGCAATCGCTGAAGCTGCTGCCCTACTCGATCCTTCGGCTGCGTATGAGATCAGCCTCATGGACGAGTTCGCAATAGATGTAAGGGTATTGAGATGTGCTGTAACTTTCTCTGAGACAGCAGCATCTGTAGTACCCTGGAGGGTATCTCCCAACTCTTTGATTAGATCCCTCTGTAGCCGTGTGAAGTGGGTCAAATAGTTCAGGGATTGCATAGAAAAAGCCGCTGAACTAAAAATGCACTTCCCATACCTGTCCATAGCCCTAGAATCTCTGTTAGGCAGATGGACAGATGAGGAAGATTCAGACATCTCCTTTTTCGTGGCCTCTGCTACCACCATAGCGTCCACTGGCACTCCCTTTGTCAGATAAGCTTTATCCTGAGGGGCAGTAATATATTTATTAGGCTTTCTAGGGACTGGCTCCACCATGTCAGGCGTCTCCCACTCCCTTCGAGCAATCAGCTACATCAACTCATCGAAGGGCGGAGTGACCCAGGAGGAGGAAGGGCGAGCACCGAATGCCTTCATCAAGACCGACTCATCCTCAGAAGGGGGGAGGGATTGCCAATCACCTCTCTGCTTTAGGATCTCCAGGATGTCAGAAAAAGAGACATCCTCTGAGGGTGACTTTGGGGACCCTTCTGACTCATCCAAGTCAGTGTCCGATGTCAATGATTCTTGTGGAGAATCTAAGTGTCTCCTCTTACACAATCTTTTCCTCTGAACTTCCTCGGGGGGGGGGCATCTGAAGAAGCCTCCGAGGAAGAGGGGGCACCCTCCAGGGGTGGCTGAGACACTGGTGCTCGACGCTTAGATGTAGCCATGGGTGCAGAGGAGGATAACGGTCCTTTATGGGAAGGAGAAGCTGTTTCTGCTGACGTGGTTGTCTGAGTAGACAACACCTTCCTCATGAGGTCGAAGGCCCCTGGGTCCCGAGTCGAGGTATCTCCCGGTTCCGAGGAAATCGGAAGAATCTCCGAGACAGGCACCGAAGGCATCGACCCCGAGGACGGAGCCGAGTCGATCTGAGCAGAGGCCCCGAGAGGGAGCGTCGGAACCGAAACATCGGTCCGACTCTCAGTCCCAGATCCAAAGATGGATCTTCGGCTCCGAGACTCCGGTACCGGTTCCGACGGAGTCGAGGTGAAGGGAGCCGACTGAGAAAAGGACGGTTCTGGCACCGAGGGCTCCACAATCACCAGATCAGCCTCTCCCGGCTCCGAAGACTGGATAGGTCTTGGAGGAGGAACAGGTGGAGATAAGGGAAGGCCTTCGAGTCTCGACACCAACTGGGAGGAGACAGAGATGAGTTTGGATAAGGCCGTATTCTCCATTAATTTCTGCACCACGCGGTCTACATCGGTGTCGGAGAGGGGCCTGGAAGAGCACGTCAAAGGAATCGAAGACGGAGCCGACCTCAACAGTGCCGGGGGAGGGAGCTCCGTCACCGGTTCCAAGACTCGAGGCTCGGAAACTGACAACAGTTCAACACTTGGCCCCGAAGTCTGTGGAACCGGTGATCGAACTTTGACTGAAGAGCTCGGAGCCGATGACCTGGGCTCCGACGTCTTCGATTCCTTCGAGGATTTGGATGTCTGGTCTGATGCATCCAGAGCCTCTTGAAAAGCAGGCTTCAAAAGCCCCCTATCCATAAGTTTCCTGCGCCTATCTGTCATGACCCTCCCACTGAAAGAATGACAGATTGAGCAGTCTTCTTGCAGATGGAGAGGGCCAAGACAGTAGACGCAGGAACTATGATTATCAGTCACCGACATCTTCTGCCCACATTGGCAGCGTTTAAAGCCAGACTTAGCTTTGTCAGACATGTCACAATTTTAGGTACAGCTAACAGTGAAAAAGTCAATATTATGTCAAGTCCAGTAATTTTGTCTAATCCAGAAAACTTATTGTCAAATCCTGTAAAAAGTCAATCCAGTAGTCAATCCAAGTTAAAGGGTGGGGTAGGCCCAGAGGGAAAACTCTAATAAAGTATATAAAAAGACTTTATATGGAACCGAGAATTCCTCGAAACACTACTAACACACACACACACAGTCACTTAAAGACAATTTTTGTAGAAAAAAATTTAGAAGAAATATAAGAAAATTATAAATCTTAGCTTAAGGTTGCTTGAGCTCATCAATCTGATGCGAACGTTGCAGCGGCAAACTAGATCTGAGGTAAAGGCAGAGGGGGATTGTGGGAGTTAGGTTGGTCTCGAGCTTCTTCTCGATGCAGAGCTTGCCAAGCGGCCGACCCGGAGCCGAGGATCGGCTCCGAACCCAGGTGTAAGAACAAACGGCGAGATTGAACACTCTCACATCTTTTTGTTTTATTGAAAACCCTCAAACAAAAACACACACACCAACAATACCCCCTAAAACCTATTAACTTAACAAAACCATGTACATTTTCAAATATTGAAGTTTTACTCCCCTTAAGAGGAACATAAATTCCAAACTGACAGCCACACACACACAATCAAGGTAAACAGAAAAAGCTTACCCACGCTAAGTAGAATGGTAGAGCCTGTGATTCTATTAAGTGCTGTCTGTTTTTGTCTTATCTTTATAACTCTCTCAGCTGGGAAAACACTTGAATGCGTTCAGAAAACATTTTCTTCATGCCATTTCTGCTAGAGACTTAAAAAAAACAGACAAAACTGTTTCCTAGACAAAAAACTTATAATATTCAATATTCTTTTTCATTTACTTGCTTTCTCTTAAAACGTGCCACTAGAGTAAGCTAATGACCTTAACTGGATCATTCCACTATGCAAGAATTCTTCTGTCATGCTCTTTTAACCAGATTTTTTACATTGCAGTGCCTACATTTCTTAAAACTGAACAAGGAGAAAGAGAGAAGATGGGAAAAAGAAACAAAAAAAAATACAGGATTACCTATTTATAGTAGTATCCCAATTATACTTAAAATAACTGAAGAAACTTTACTTTATAACATGCAAAGAAAATCACACACTATTTAAATAGTACTATTAAGAAACAAATTTTGTTTTACTTACCTTTCTTTTTCACACTCCTCTTCCCCTCTCCTGAACATTTTTCTGGACATTAATAACTGAAGTAGGAGCTATGCTTTAGAGTCCCCTACAAGTTTAACAAAGTCCAAGAAAGTCCACCATTTCCAGATTTTGTTGTTCTGTCATGTTTCACAAATATAATTTTTGCTTTGTAATCCCACATTTGTCATTTCCCAAGTTACTCATTTTATTCTCCAAATGTTAATAACATGAAGCAGGTCATATGCTTTAGAGTACCTTACAAGTTTAACAAAGTTCAGGAAAGTCCAATATTTCCAGATTTTCTTGTTCTATTCCTGTTAATCTCCTTCTCCCAAAGCCTTGTCTCTGCTTCATTTCCAATGTACTAGATTCTTCTAGTCAACTCTTGAGCTTTCTTCCCGCTCTCTAGCTTTTTCTGTTGAAATGCTGGAAAAGTTTTAACTGGCACAGTCTCTCTGTGGTCTTTATTAACAAAAGAACAAGAAGCAGAATCTCCTTCTGTTTCACAGCTCTATTTCTTTCATAGCATGTACTACATGAAAAAATTATTTTGTTCCTCCAGGGAAAATAATTTGGAGATAGCTTGGTACAGCAGTTTGAATCTCATGCCAGCTCCTTGACATTCCCTGAGTAATGGGATACATTTTCTCCTCTTTTGCCTGTTGTACAATGAGTAGTCATTCTTCACAAACACTCGGCTATCTCCCACTTTTAGTATTTTGTCCTTCTGCCACAGTTTTGTCAGCATCAACTCCTTCTGCTGTTAAGATTGCATCTTTACTATTAAAGGTCTAGGCTGTTTTCTCATAGCCAGGTTTGGAGCATACACACAATGTGCGCCTTCAATTAACAGTTTCTGTTGTTAAATACCAGTCTAGTTGCTCATTTGTGCTTTCATAAAATTAATGCAAACTGTTCCTTCTCGTTTTTTTGGGTGCAGCAGAAACTCTCAGGTTGTCTCTATGTGCTCTATCATCTAATTCTATTATTCTTTTGAAATATTTCTTCTTGCGCAGTCTCATACTCAGCCAGGCTTTTCTTCATTTTGACCTCTGAGTTTTGCAGTTTTAGCACCTAATCTGAACAGCTGTTTAAAGCTTCTTCCATTTTTTCCAGCTTTTTATTGTTTGAGTTGATATACTGCATCAGTGTTTCATTTATATTTGTCACGTCTCTGTGCAATTGCCTTATACTTTAGTGTGTGTGGAGTTGCCTTATACTTTCCTCTAGGTTTCTAGAGGTCATGTCTAGAGCTTGCACTGGTTTTTGCTGAACAGCCACAGTACTTTTCCCAGTCAGTGTTTTTTCGTTGCCTTTTTTAGCTGATTTTCCTTCAGGTCATCTGTATTTCTTTTTTCCTGGCATCCAAGCAGAGCCTTTACTAGCCTGTTACTGAAATTTACCCAGAAATCTAGGTCCACTGGCTTTCTCTGTTAAGTTTCTGTTTTCACACTAGGAAAGCTAGAATTAAGCTGTTACTCAGTATGCAGCCATCTTGGACGTCCTCCTTGGGAACATATTGTTTGGGAGTGTAATAAGTTGGAACACTTTAAAAATTCCCAGCAGACTACTCTATCAAAAATAGTGGGTGAGCAAATTGGTGTTACTAAGGAATTTATTTTTTGAGCTGTGACACTGAATCAGAATTGCCTAGACTTAGTAAGGCCTTGCTAAGTTTAATTTGGTGGCTTCCAAAAGACAATTACTAGAAAATGGAAATCAAAGTCTAAACGCAACTGCACCAGCAGCAGTGAATATTGTAACAGAGATAACAGAATTTGAAGTGGGTTCTTTAGAAAAGGGTAGGAACAAATTACATAGAAAAAATGGGGATTGTAGGAACAGTACATGCAGAATGTTTTTTTTTTAGAAGAAATTAGATTTAGGGGAAGACAGGAATTGATTGAGCTATGTAATGTTTTGTTTGACTGACAATGCCTATATAGATTACAAGTGATGTAAAATGTTTGCAACAGAAAATGTCAATATGGTTTGTTTTCATTTATATAAATGTAGGATTGCCTATGTCAAAAAATATAATTAAATATATTTCTTGTTTAAAAAAAAGATCAATTGTCATGAAGAGCTTCACATAAACAGTGTACTGCATTTATGCCTTAAGGAGATTTTTTTTTCTGTAATCAAAACCTACAGATGTGTGCCCCTCTACATACATTGGTACAGAAAGAAAGAGAGAGAGTAGTTCATAATCACCCTCTGTACTACCACCATCCTTTTTTTGGGCAAAGTACTAAGCAAGAAAAAGCTGAGGAAGTTGAACTGTACAGCAGATGAAGCTTTGTATGGAAATCCAAGAATACTAATTACCACATTCTACTGCATGAAGCAAAGCCAATGCATCTGTACTTATGGACAGAAACAGCAACACTGAAGGTTTCTCATTGCCAGAGCTAAAATGATAAAATAAAAGGGGAAACTGTGCACTTTATACATGTCACTGTGTTTTATGTCTAGTATCCTATGAAGTTAGCTCTCACCGCTGGGTTCAAGCTTGACAGGCTATTTTTCACAGGAACATTAACAAAGCAAACGTGAAACATATCTCTTAACCTCTTAGCGCAAGAATTCTGGACAAAGTCAAAAACAGGGGGGGGGGGCATTCCAAAATCAGGGACAAATGTTAAATATTGCTCTTGCAAACAGTTCACAGAATGATAGATTTTGCATTAGCATGCATTTCTGCCTGACTCGCAAGAGACAGAGGTGTGGTGTCCTTTGAAGTTTTAATATGGAGTTAAAAGCAGAACACAAGCAAAACACAAAGTAAAGAAAACAAATCACAGCACTCAAAATATAAAAAGGCAATAAACTAATATAAAATACAACAAATAAAAAGCAAACCAACCTTTTTCTCACAGCAAAGTGTAGCTGAGTCTAGGTGAGCCTTTCCAATAAAGCTCTGAAATGTTTTATTTTACCCCTTAAATAAAAGGTTTAGTTCCTAGCCCCACCCCCTCAGTTCACAAATGATTAACCTTAAGTGACCTCTTCTGTCTTATGTACGAGTCCTTAATTGATCAGTTCTAATTTCTGCCTGACTCAAGAGACAGAGCCTGTGGTGTCTTGAAGTTTTAATATGCAGTTAAAAAAGCAGAACACAAGCAAAACACAAGGTAAAGAAAACAAATCACAGCACTCAAAATATAAAAAGGCAATAAACTAATACAAAATACAACAAATAAAAAGCAAACCAACCTTTCCCTCACAGCAAAGTGTAGCAGAGTCTGGGTGAGCCTTTCCAATAAAGCTTCTTCTTTTAAAAATTGTTTGACCTGAGGCAGGGTAAAAAGGAGGCTCCATAAACGGACATGCAAAGATGACCTAAAGATGACTCTTGACAGAAGGGTAAGAAAGGCCAGAGGATTACAACTCCCACAAATACTTTAGAACCAGAGGCATCTGGGCCTTAAAAGCATCTTTGTTCTTTCTTTGGCAAAAGTAAAAAATATTTCCACTTGGCCAAAAATGATTTTCTAGTAGTTTCTTAGTCTCCTTAATATTTTCTGCACATCTTCAGAAAACAGTTGGCTAAAAGATATTAAAATGCTATCATCCAGGCAGTGCATTGCAGAAATTGAAGGCTGGAGTATATTTAACAACCCCCCTTTAAGTCCATCAAGTGAGGATGTTTGTGGCAATTGTCCTTGACTAATTTGGAAAGAAGGAAAAAAACACTGCTGCTTAGGCCAAAATTGTGTTACCAGTACAATCCTTGGGGAGTCCTTCTGAATCTTACTCTGGCTATCTTAGGAAAGGGTGGAAAGGCATACAGGAACATTTTCATTCATAGGAATGAAAAGGTATCAATATTCCAAGCCTTTGTGAAAGGAGTACTGCAGCAGAATTTGTCTGTTGCGAATGGAGGTAAACAGAGCTACTTTATGTTTTTTCCACAACTAGATTAATCCCCGGAAGACCCCTTGGATGTAACTTCTATTTGTGGGGGGTCCTATCCCAGTCCTGCTGCTGCACTGCTTTTCTGCTATGATGTTGTGCTCTGACAGAATGCAAGTAGCCTGGAGTGTCAGACTGTGTTGAGTTAGTTTCCGGGCTACCACTGCTAGTCTGCAAAGGAGACAGGATCTGGAGGATCTGGTTCCCCTGTTTGTTTATGTACCACATCACTGTGGTGTTGTCTGTGATTACTAGAGGGCTCAGAATCCAAAAAGGTTCAGAGATTTGAAAGCATTAATTAGAGCCATAATTTCTTTGACATTTAAGTACTTTATTTTATCCTGTTTATACACGAGACCCTGAACTTTCACTTCCCTTGGATATAGCTCCCAAAGCAAAGTTCGAGTCATCGGAGTATGGTCTATAAGCAAAAAAAATGGTTCCTGGGTTGAATGACAACTGATTTACCCACCAGAGTATTACAAACCCTAGAACTAGGATTTAAAAATAAGCTTGCTGGTACTGGATGATTTAATGAAATACTGAATTTTCCTCATATGAAATCTGGTGAAAAAATTATGAGAATTGTAAAGGGCATAAAAATTAGAATCCTGAGATATTCCATGGCAGATGCCTGCGTCTAGTTGGAAAATGTCCAAACTGTTCTTGTAGCATTCCAGTTTATCCTGAGGGAGAAAATCCATCATGAGAAATGTACCCTGGAGACAAAATAAGAGAAGATTTCTCTTTTTTTTTTTTACCCAAACAAGAGAATTTTTGAGAACTTATATAAAAAAATCTATACAAATAAGACCGCCATTTACATAAGGAAAAACGTTAATGTCTGCAATCTACAATGGCCTATTACAGGAGCCAGACACTATCTTTGAGTACTGACAATCCAAAGGATACAGCAGAGAAATGAAAATGTAAAATAGACAGAAAAAGCACCTGAAATCTTTGATAACTAGAATATGATAAGCATCTTGCAAATTGACAGTTATCAGAAAAATGAGGTACAGAAACTGTAAAGATATCATTTTGCATTTTGGAATTTTGACTTGAAGGTTTAGAAATGAAAAGTCTAGGACAAGTCTCCACCTTCTTTCTTTCTCTGGCACCAGAACGATTCATGAACAGAAACTTTTCCCTATTTGAACCTGGTGAACAGGTTCTACAGCCCCCCCCCCCCCCCCGGCAGCATTTACTTTTGGATAGCAGGAAATAGGGATGTTTGACTGAATGGATGCTGGAAAATCCCCAGAAAAGGAGAAGTGGCAAAGAGACTGTGGCAGGGGATGATCTAGCAGATGAATATCTGTTGAAATGAAAGACCACTCATGAGGTATCAAAACAGATTTGCTAAGGCTGTTCACTAAGCAGCTGGCTTTCCCCAGAATGTGCAGTTACAAGAAAGAAATGAGAATCTAATGTCCATTATCAAACCCTCACTGCTACTTTGCAAAGTGGATAGCATTTGGTGCCTCCCAGCTAGCTGACATACCACTACTGTCATGCTGTCTGAGTTGGTATCACCCACAAGAAGGAGGTCGTGAAACCCCCTGCAATACTAGGAGGACTTATCTTACCCCAGGATCTTGATGCAAAAACTGTTCTCTGAATCCAAATGCCTCACACAATCCTCCCTTCAAAATGCCTCCCCACTAAAACAGGAAGCATCTATGGTGACTATTACTGCAGGAGAAGGTAAGAGGAAGGGACAAGCTAAAAGAAGACTTAGGGAGGTCAGCCACCACAATAGACGAGTCTCGCATGCCATACGTATTGAGAAGGACAGGTGGATCAGAAAGCTGTCACCACTGGAAAAAAAAAAGCAGCCAGTGAAGAATTTTCATATCTTGGCAGGCATGAAAAGCAGCATTTAGGGAGGCCAACATGAGACCTAGCACTTTCAGAACTAGTGCACGTGGGGAATACTTTTGTTGTAAGAGTAGAAGTACTGATGATCTTAAGACCTGAACTCACTCTACAGGAAGACTGACAGTGCAAGCTCTTGCATTTAAAGCAGTAACATATAAATTTCATGGTCTGAGTAGGGTGTAGACATGACTTTTCAAGACTAATAGACATACTTAAAGATAGACAGAGCTACAAAAAGCAATTTCTTGCTTCTAGTAAGGACTCCACAGTCACTGCCATGAGGAGCCAGTCACCTAAATATGGAAGCATACAAATCTCTCTGAGCTGCATGTGGGCTGCGACTATGGCTATGCACTTGGTGAACAGCCAGGGGTTGTGGGGGATGTGGTGAGACTGACGTTGAGGGCTCTGAAATAGTAGTGACAGACTCCCAGCCAGAAGTGAAAATAACTCCTGGAGTGCTTGGCAATTTTTACATGAAGATAAGCATCCTGGAGGTCTCTGGAGCACATTCAATTGCTCTGTTTTAAAGAAGGGAGGATTGCTTGCACTATCACTATCCTAAACAAGGTCATTTTGATTAACTGGTTTAGGCTGCTCATGTCTAATAATGGCCTGAGGTCCTTGTTCTTTTTAGGAAATAAAAAAAAAAAAATTAGAATAGACTGATGACCTTCTCTAGTCTGATGGGACTTCCTGCATGGCTCTTTTTTAAACAAAGTGATTTCTCACCTTACTCCTTAGTATTGGCAGGGATGGCACATCTTAAAGCAGCCATTTTTGATGGATATGTGGAACAGAAAATGGAATGAAATAGACTTTGGATATTATGTACCTCACCCATTTGTCTTGCATGACGGCCAACAATATAGTTCAATGAAGGACAGCAACCCCCCCAGCTGCTCCAGGAATGGGCAGTGAGGTAAGCCTTCAGAGCCACTGATTCTGCCTTCCCAAGAATTGGCTGTGAAAGCCCTGATTCTGTGAACTTTCTCAATCTCCAGATCTGCATTCACTGAAGGAAATACCTCTGCCATGATCATTCCTGTCTGAAGCAGAATCAAAGGCCTACCATTGGGGTTTTCTGAACCACTGGGACTTGGGAGGCCTTTTGAATCCTACTAGGGGGTCACAGAGAGCTTTTAAATCCAACTCCAATGGCAGATAGTGTCTTGTCTTCTTAACATTTTGGCAACCTCTTTTTCACTGTCAGCCCAATTAAGGTGGTGCCATCATAGGGAACATTGTTGAAGAATGCTTATAAGACATGCATGAAATCACATAAACAGAGCCAGGCATGATGGTGCATAGTAAGGCCAGTGCTAGTCGTTCATACTGCTACATCTGCTGCATTATGGAGCAGTCACTTGGAAAAGTTTGTGACATTCAATAGAATCCCCAAGGTAGACATTTTTTTCCTTTGAATCATATTGCAAAAGCATCTTCTAAGTATCTACAACCTGATTTGTTGAGTTCCTTTGAAAGCAATTTATGTTTATTAAGTAATTCAACTCTCTCAATACAAATGTGCCTGAGGTACAGGCTCACTTCTCCATTCTGTCATTCTAGACACTCTGAGGATGAAGGATAGTGGAGGATTTTTCAAACAGCTACTTTTTGGTTGCAACTACAATGACCATGGAATCAAATGGAGGACACTTTGACCAAAAACTATCTTAATGAGGGCATACCATTTTGTCTGATCTAATCGAAGATGTATGGTCTCTGTCATGTCAGATTCCTGCCAAATCCACCTAGTGACCAGGTCTATAAGACTGTCCAGGGGAGGGATCATTCAAAAGGTTGATAGAGCAGACCCACGCATCTCAAAAATCATTTTCTCATCCTGAGAGGGTGGTAACTTAGGCCAAGATCTCCTCTGTCTCATTAAGACAAGGATGTCACCAAAGGTGGTGTGTTTAGGAGGGGATTGTGGGAGCCTTCTCCATCAAGTTTATGTCTGAGATGGGAAAACTCCATACTGGAGTCCAAAGGTCTCTTTTATATGTCCTCTTCCTGAGGATCTACAACCGTAACTGATCCAAGGCCCCCAAACAGTCTGTCAACACCACGGCCTTATCCTTGAGAACATTTGGTCTACTCTGTCTCTGGGAGCTATGAAATGAGGGCTTAGAAAAAAACTGGGAGAGCACCACCAGGAGGAGTTTTTGCTGAAGGAATCCCCCATTGAATGTGTCTGTGGAGACACTATTATCCTCTCCATGACTTCGAAGACTGATCCAGAACCAGTCAGGATTTTGGAAACCAATGCCAGAGCCTAGCAATCTCCTGCTTTAGCAGGAATTGCAGGAGCTAAAAGTTGATCCCTCAGAACTGAGAAGCCAGGCAGATCCAAGCTGGAGACTGGAGCTAAGAGCTCCAAGGCTGATGAGTATGATTGAAAATGATCCTGTGTGTGTGTGTGTGGGGGGGTTAAGGGCAGTGTTGAAGAACTGACCGAATTGTTGTGGCCAGGACTCATCTGACCCCACAGGTGTCAGAGGCAAATGTATCAGAAGTGTAGGTATCTGCATCAAATGCACTGGCACAAAGGCCAGTGTTGTGGGGTCTGAGAAGTAAGACAGCTTCAAAGCCACTGGTGGACAGGATGATGGGGAGGAGATAATAATGGTGAAGGAGGCTAATCTGATCTGGCCTGGGTGCAGTGGGGTACGGAAAGATCAAACATTCCCACTCTGATGTTGTGGCACTTCTGACCGATATGATCAACCTTATGGAGGCAACTGAAGGAGGTTTAGAAGAGATCAACTTAATTTCCTCTCTGACAAGTGTCTGCTTGGAGTCGGCAAAGGAGACTTGTCTCAGAGCATGATGGTATCCCAACATCTAGCTGCTGCTGTCAAGTGGAAGGCAAGGAAGGTTCCTTGTACTGGCTTCTGGGGGATTTAAACATCTGAGGAAGAAGTTGGATCCTAAGCCCCGCCCCCCACCTTAGTTATCTTTTTCTTTCTTTTCTCTAAAGCCAGAAGGTCTGCGGACAAAATGTGCTTAACAATAATCTTACTGTGGAGATCTGTAAAAGCCCTGGAAACAAAATCCTGGAAGATACCACAATCCACCTCAAAATGTTCCAGACTCCCAAAAATCTACAAACAAATCATGAGGATCCAGGAAGAATTCTGCATCTGCACTTGATACACTTCTCAAAACTTTTAGTAGTACTTTTCTTCATGTCAGCACAAGTCACACACTCTCATAATAATGTTAACCTCAAATCCTAAAGCAGAAGAAAATGGAAAAAGCTCAAGAACTAACCAGAATCTCTTCTCTTGTTTTAAATTAATTATGAGAAAGAAGAACACTAAGCACCTGCCTAAGCATTCACAGTTGTTGAGGCTAAGAAGGAATTTAGAAAACTATTTACAAATTCATCAAGATAATAACAAGGACAACTAATCAGTATATCAGAAGCACACCGTAAATATCCAATAGAAAACAATATTAACTTGAAAAGCTAAATAGTGAGAGCACTTAGTTGCACCACTTGAAGATCATCCTTTACTAATGGTAGCAAATGACATCTGAAGAGAGGGGTAGCATTATGGGAAGACAAGAGTTAGTTGCTCAGTGCAGACAGCTCTAGTAAACAGCCAGATAAGATCCAAGTGAAACCAGATCTACAGCTGCAGGTATATATTAACAGCATCAATGAAAATTGCATCCCTTTTCTGAACTTTTAGAAAGAAAACGATAACCATCAAATTAATAGACTGATCTATAATGATTTCAATGATCATTTCTGGGGAGAAATATAGTTTGCTGCTTAAACACAGAATATTTATGTAGCAACACACACCATTCCTTATATCCAACAGCTTCAGAATCTAAAATCCCATCTATGGTGATGGCTACAAGTTACAGACGTCCAGAAGACAAACATAAGAACGGTCAAGGAAGTTGATTTGAAAGGAAAGCAAATATAACAATAGTCAAGGAAGTCTGTTTGAAAGAAATCATACCAGTGTCAGAAGGTAGCCATTATAAAATATGTTCGCATTGAAGAAATGCTCTGAAGCAGTTTCTTAAGACCATAAAAAAAAACAAGAACACAATAACTTAAACTCCCATCTCTCGAATGCCAGCAATAAAACCATGAATATCAATGACTGCTGTAAAGTCAAAGTAGTATGAATCAGTAACTTGGGCAGAGGATTAAAGGGATTATCATTTGTCTGATGCAAGGAAGAATCTCTTCCCCTAGTATTGCAATAACTATGAAGTACAGTTAGGTAATGAACACTATTATTACGGTAAAGTTGTTGAATGGGCATTTTATACGTCCTCCCTCATTGTGGACACATGCCAGCTTTTCTGTGATCCCAAACGGGAAAAAGGAGTGTAATGGAAAATGAATGAATTAATGAGTTTCACCTTTTCAGAGTGTCTGCTCTCTGCCCATAGCTGTGTGACCATGGAGTTATTATATTCAAATAAGGGCAGTATGGAAACTGAAGCTCCCACTTAGGGGATTCAGGTGGGTTTGAATTCTGCAAAAAACGTTTAATTAAGCTTGTTTGATTTGCTTTTATTTTACTGTTTGTTGTTTTTATGTGAGTTATTCACCGGATTTGTTTTTATTGGCCTTTTTTGTGCATTGTACTGGAATTACTTGTAAGCTATCTAGATTCTTTGTTCTCTCATGAATCTATGATTAAGTGTAGCAACGGCATTACGGAATTTAACTGTTTTACAGTGAAGAGGAGGGGAATGCTTCTTGCAAAGGCCTAGGGGTACTGAGAGACAGACAGATGGAGAGAGAGAGAGATAGATGCATACATACAACTGCAACTTTTCACCAAGAAGAAAACTTTCTGGTTTAAGTGGAAATCCTAAATGATATACAGAGTGTCCTAACAACAGTGGTGGCTGGTGACTTCAAATCAAAGGGGAGCTGCAGGAGACAGCAGAATGGGTGGGGCCAACGGGAAGGGGTGTTGGTCAACTAGAAAGGGGCAGAGTTATGCTCAAAGCCACAAAAACTGGGACTTTAAATACGCTGCCCTGGTTGCCAACCGTCATTATTAGAGCCCAATCAAGACAAAATGAAGTGTAGAAGAAAAAACATATTTCAATGTATTGCCTACATGACAGCATAATTAATATTTAGATTCAAACAAAGGTTGTGAGGCATGGAAAAATAAATTACTTTTTAAATACATTACTGGAATGCTAGGCAAAATCGAATAGAAAAAAACATGCAGCACTCAACTCAAACCACTTCTCATTGCACTGCAGTTCTCATTATAATTTATATTCAGCTTTATCAAAGTACCAAGTAACATGCTGAAAGTAGCAATCTCTGTGATACCCTCATTGTAAAAATGTTTCTTATCCAAAAAAAGATCTGCTGCCTGACAACTATCTACTTGTTTTCTGGGGAAAACATAATCAAAGTAAAAAATGAACAGCAAACAAGAAATAAACTCAATATAAATTGCTTAAAGGATTAGTGCACAGGTTATGGACCACACATGATAGACTAGCATTCTGTTTAGTTTACGGGTAAGGCCTGCAAAGATGACTGTAAGTCTCCAACAAATGTAATGAACTTCTGAAAATACTGTAATCTTGTCCTTTATTACAAAAACTGTCATATGCCTTTTAATACCCAAGGCTTATATATTATCTAGTTATGTAAATATTCTCTGCATGGCAACAACAAAAAGGCTTTCAATGTTGGTAATTCTTTAACAGTATGCTTATTAAAGCTTACTTGCATCTTACAATCTCAGACAAGCTTACCTGATGGTCATTAAAGCATTGCTACTTAAACACAGAGCAACAGGCACTGCAACAATATGCATTTTTGAATAATAAGCATAAATAAACAGTACAAAAATATGACTGAAAACCTGAACATTCTGCAAAATCAAGGACAGATGAAAAGCCACTGTAGTACTTGTGTCTACCTTGGATGGGGGGATACTCTGCACACCTGCACTGCATAACTGTTCCTTGTCTTGCTTGGACACATCCAGAGTCACTACATGGGGGAGTGGGGGTGCAACAAGTATGTCATAATTTGAAATGTCTCTGGCTGACAGTGATGGCACTGACACGTCATACCTGTCAACCTCAGAGCAAGAAATCTGGACAAACCCATAAACAAAAGTGGGACAAAGCCCCAGAAATAAGGACAATTTTTAAATATTGCTCTTACAAACTTAGAAAGACAATAGAATAGGTCTTGCATTAGTATGAATTTTCTGAAGAGTATGAAATCTGAAACTAAAATGTCTGTCATTGTTTTCTAATTTCAGTCATAAATGATTTGCCACTAATTTTCCAGAAAACCACAATTTTATGAAAAACGGACCAAAAATGTGATGCAAAAATATAAAAATAGCCACACAATAGGTTCATAGGTAGGTACTAGGCTATCGGCCCTAGGGCCCATACAAGCCTAGCCAAAAACTGTACCCTGGCTTTCGCCACCCAAGAAAATTATTTTCATGTGCCCCTGTCGAGCAGAGCCACAAAAGTGATCCCCGGGGTGAATTTCCCATTTCCCATCCAATCATCAAGATTTTTCTTGAAGAGTGCTAATGAAAAGCTCTGTTTGACATAGATAGGTAGTCTGTTCCAGAGTATGGGAAGTCTCTGGGACAGGAATCTATCCCTCCAGCATGTTCTGTTTATTGTGGTGACAAGGTTAAGGTCCCTAGAGCGTGTAGCTCGGAGGGATTGGGATTTCTTTAAGTGGAGCATGTCCAACAGCTCTGGGTTTGACATAGCTTTGTATGTTATGCAGAGATCACCCCTGAGTAGGCGATATGTGATGGAGTAAAGACGTAGTTTTTTGAGACAGTCTGCATAGGGCATCTGTTTGAGGCCAGTAATCCTATTTGTGCGGTATTTCTGTGGTCTTTCCAGTTGTTGTAGATGTCTTGTGAGGTACATACCAAAAGGGGCGTTGTACTCTATAATGGGTCTAATGAGTGATCATTAGAGGGGAACAATGACCTCTTTTTCTGCATGAGAATCCTTTTGCGATTTCCTGACCACTGTGGCAATGTGATTATCAAAGGAGAGACTACTGTCCACCTGTGTCCCAAGGTCTCTTACCACATTTTCAGCATTAAGTAGACTACCAGCTATGTGGTAGTTCATGGGTACAGAGTTTTTACCAAAGGGGATGACAATACACTTTTTGGCATTGAGCTTCAGGCCATGGCTTTGACACCAGGTATCTGTCTCAGTGAGGCCCTTTTGTAGTTTGTCCACATTGTTAGGAGTTTCGATTATGGCTCCTAGTCTGCAGTCATCTGCAAATGGTTAGCCAAAGACCTTCTGTGTTGGCCTGCACTTCAGAGAAGTAGATACCAAACAGGAGAGGACCCAGGACTGAATCCTGTGGTACTCAACTTGTCACTGGTCTGATGTCGGATTTGGAATCCGCTACTTTCACAGTGTGGGTTCTGTCCGTGAGCCAGTTGGCAACCCATCTTGTGACATAGGGATTTATACCTAGTTTAGTGATCTTATCTATAATTCCAGAGTGGGGGATGGTGTCGAAAGTCTTGGCGAGATCTAGATAAGCTGTGTGAACCATTTTACCCTCATCTATGGCTTTGGTGACTGCTTCAAAGAAGTCAATCAGGTTTAGGAGACATGATCTACCTTTTACAAATCCAAACTGAGTAGGTTCCAGAGTTTGGAGATTACCAATGTCTTTGTTTATGAGTTCCACAATGACACGTTCCATGGCCTTGCAGACCAGGCTTGTCAGGCTAATGGAGCGGTAGTTCCCGGGGTCCGTCGTGGCTCCCCCTTTGTGGAGTGGGATAACTGTCACGGTGCGCCATTCAGTGGGTACAAAGCCTGAGGTGAGGCTATGATTGAACATGGTACTTGGGTAGGGTGCCAGTTCATTCTGTAGTTCGTGTAGAACACAGCCTGGGATATTGTCAGGTCCCATGGATGCTGTGTTCTTGGCTTTGGAGAGTGTGTTTTTTACCTGTGCAGACGTGATTATAGGAACTTTGCATTCTTCCGGTATAGAGATAGGCCCTCTAGGGGGTGAGAGGGGGGTAAAGTTAGCACTGAACCCATCTGCTAGGATGTTGGCAAAATCAGTTGGTTCTGTATATTTAGTGCCATTATGCTGTAACTCAGAGCAGATTTGAGTGTTCCCATTTAGATTCTTGACATAGCTATAGAATGCTTTGTGGTTGTCTTTACAGTCAGTGGCAATTTTGTTTTCGTAACTAGCTTTGGAGGATTTTATGAGGGATCTCAGCTTCTTACTGAGGTTGACCAGGGAGTTCCCCCAGTCATGGAATTTTACTATTTTTTGCAACAGTTTCTTTCTTCTGTTGTAGAGTTTGTTTATGGCAGAGGACCACCAGATTGGCTTCCTTTTTTTGGAGGATAACATCTTGGTTCTATTAGAGACAGCATGATCCACGCACTCGTGCAAGTGCTTATAAAGTGCATTTGTGTAGGATTCGGCAATCATACCTCTATTGTCCATCTGCATGAGTGTCATGAAGTTTGCCACTTCTGTCTTAAGAAGTGTGAAGTTGGCTTTTGAGAAGATTTTTTACAATGGTTTCCCTAACTGGGGCTGGGGGTGGGATGTGGATGTCTAGGCTGATTAGCTTGTGGTCAGATCTGACCAACGAGGAATTGACCTCTGGTGTGGAACACCGGTTTCCCAAGTTGGTAATGACCAGGACTAGGATATTGCTGCCCCTGGTGGGGGTGTGAATAAGTTGATCCAAGGTGTTGGAATTTATGAATTCTAGAAAATGTTGAGCAAGAGTTGGTACACGAGTAGTTTTCCCAGTTAATGGTGGGGTAGTTGAAATTGCCCATTATTAGGGTGATGGGTTGTACCCTAATGCCCATTATTAGGGTGATGGGTTGTACCCTAATACTTTCCAGAGTATCAAGAAATGAGGAGTGTGAATCCTGCGGCATGGTGGGGGGTCTGTAGCAAGCTACAATTTGGATTGCGTTCTTGCCCAGAGTTAGTTGCACTTGGATAATCTCGGCTGCATTATGCTGTGCAACTAGTCTGGAGGTGTGGATATCCTTAATGAATATGGACACGCCTCCGCCTTTAGTGCTTCTTTCTGGGTTAGGTGGCCGAAAGGTGTGGTATGAATTGAAGCTTGGTAATGCAGGGGTGCTCTCTGGAGCTTTGACCCAGGTCTCTGTTACTGCACAGATGTCAATGTTCTCCATTTTAAGGAGTGCCTCGAGTGAGTGCATTTTGAAGTTTAGACTTCTAGCATTGAGTAGTATTACCCTCAGATTTTGCTTGCTTGTACCTGTTATGGTGGTGAATTTGTCATTTGAACCTTGCCTAAAAAAGGCACTATAGGGGTGGCAAGAGCCTTAGCCAGTATCCAGAATCCTAAGGGCGACAGGTGCAGGCCATCTCTGGCAAAGCATCGTGGACTGTCGATCATGTCGTCCCAGGCAGACAAATACTGGATCCCCTTAGAATGACACCAGAAGCTTAGCCAATAGTTGGAAGTCAATCATTTTGTCCTTGTACTGTGGTATCATTCTGGGTGATGGCAGGATGCTACTCAGGGTTAGGGTCATACCTGCCTGGGATACAAGATCGGAGAGCTCCTCCACGTCTCTTTTCATGTAGTCCAGGGAGGTACGTCTCAGGTCATTCACACCAACATGGACAATGACAGTGTCATATTTGTACTTATTGTGGAGTGACCTGAGTGCATGCGTTATGTGGCGGATCCTGGCACCTGACAGGCAGCTGACAGTAACTTCCTCCTTGTTTAGTCTAGTGAGTGGAACATCAGTGTGCCTAACTATAGAGTCACCTATGACTAGAGTGTTGGGTACATGGTTATGCCTTATGGGCTGTGGTTGAGTGGCACACTGAGTTTGTGGGCTATGTGTCATTTGGGTTGTGTTGGGGGGTGGAGTTTGCTTGCGTTTATGCTTTGGATGTCCCTGATGCTTTGGCAGGTTTTTATTGAGAGCCTCCATGAATGTAGGTGTGTGTTTTGTGTTTCTGTGTGTGTTTTGGTGGTGTAGGTTTTGAGGGACTATGTGATGAGTGTGGTGTGGTGCAAATGTTTACCTTCTCCTCTTGACTGTCTAGTCCAGTCTTGGGTGAAGAGAGCTTTGCTTCCAGTTTGGCTATATAAGTGCATCTCTCACAGGTTGTAGTGCTGGGTGGTAGGAGGACAGGGTTGCCTGTGTACATGAGGCAATTGCTGCATTGCCCCAAGATGCCCAGATTCATCAGGTAGACAGGAGAAATCACTGGGAGCTGACCTTTAGACATGCCTGGATAAGTGCTCATTCATTAAGTACTAAAAACTGCTTTCCACTAGACAAGTGAGGAAAGTTGAGTGCTGTAGTAATTTGCAGCTTATGTAGTGCTTACAATGAGTTCTGAACAAGTGCCAAGTTCAAAGAAACAGATTTGAGTATTGAAACTAGAAAACTGGCTAGTTATAAGAAAAAAAATAAGCTAGAAGGCTTCCCTCCAACACAGAAGGGCTTGGGGGTTCAGAAGCCTACCAACAGTCTATACCACTTAACAGGAAAGGCAGGAAACGAGCTTAAACATTTTTTTTCTGTTTCCCAGATGCTCTCTTTGTACACAGTAGGAGTGCCTGAAATCAGAATATGATCTCACTGCACTCAGCTCAGTGAGCAAATGAGATGGGCCCAGAAGGAGTATCGAAACACAAATTTACAAGAGGGACGGGCAGTTTCAAGGCCACTACAGCTGGAAACCTGTCAAATTATTACTGTTACGTTGAGCAGCGGACAAAATAAGAGAATCTACATGCATTTCTGAAATAAAAGTAATCTATAACTCTGATCATTACATTTACTTATTAATTGTAAACCCACCACGTTTTCTTCCAAAATTGCCATTTTGCAGAGGGATTATTAGGGGGAGAACAACATTCTGAGCCAAAATCGGGGACAGTTGAGAGGTTTGGATATATCTAATTCTATAAAGCGATTTATTTGCTCGTGCCTCTCAATCTCAATGCAGGAAATCTGGACAAGGCCAAATATATAGGGGGAAGATACAAACAGTACTAAAAATTGCTCTTGTATAAACTTAGTTGATAGAATAACAGGTCTTGCTTTAGCATGCATTTTTCTGAAGGGTAAGAAGTCAGAAACTCAATGTCCATCATTATTTAGTGACTTCATTCCTAAATGATTTGCCAGAAAGCCACAAATTTTATAAGGACAAACCAAAAATAAAAAGCAAAATTCTATTAATTCTGAGAAAATCTGGACAGTTGAAAGATATAGTTCATCCGAGGCTGTCTGAGTTTGCCGTCCTTCCCCCCTCACAAAATCATAGTCGAATGGGGCCTCCCCCTGCAGCCATTCCAATGTCTCATTACTTGGCTATTTCGCCCCATTTACCATAAACACTGTAATGTGCATACTGCTTTACTTCTAAGATGATTTGGGATTTCATTTAAAAAGATTTATTTTACAGCACAAACACTAGCAGACATCTGCTAAACAAAGCAATGCAGTCTCACAATGAAAATAGACTTAGCATTAAAACTTCTCTGCCAATGAAACTTACATTCATCGAAACAGCACTGAAACCCAAGTTCAAAGAAAATATATCTGGCCAGTGGCAGATAAAGATTAACTTTGGGCTGTTTTCAAATCATAGGCCCCTTGCACACTAAACATACATGTGTTCTTTGATGCACTTTCCTGATTGAATTATACTGCTTGTATCCTATAGAGCAGTTGTTAGAGGGTGTTTTAAATTTATTGTTTTGAACATTTTTCCAGTAAACAATGAAACAAAATGCATGCACCAATGACAAAACTGCCAAATTCAGAACATTTCCATCATAAAGGTCTACTCAAACTTCTACAATCCAACAATATCGGTAAATATGCACAGTCTCTGCAGAAGTAAAAGTCATCTAAATAATTCCACATTAAAGAGATCTGTAACTAATGAAGAGGTTGCTGCTGGCAAACAACTTTATATTTCATTGTTTCATCTACAAATAAAGTGCCTGTTGCCCTTGAGGAATAAATTGCCTACGTTACATTAAAAAGTGATAAGCTAGTAATATTGCAATAGGGAATGGATAGCAAACTGATAACAGGTTCATAGTTGCTAGGTATCTCCACCAAAGAGGACATTCTCAGGACTGCAGCATCCACTCCCTTTAAAAGTACAACACAGTACAGTATCCGCAATGCATCTATATACTATGGGAGTAGAACCCACAGCCTTCTGCATCAAAAGCAAGTACACTACCTGTTGTGCTATTAACAATGCATGCAGACTCAGCATAAGCAGCACTAAACTTCTCTTCCAATGAAGCTCTCAGCTCCCTGTAAAATCCACTCGACACTCAACTGTATCTCTCAACTTTGCAGCACAAGAAATCTAGAAAAAGGTAAAATTTATTGGGGGGACAAATGCCCAAAAACCAGGGGCACATTTTAAAGATTGCTTGTATAATCTTGGAAAGTTGCTAGAACAAAATGCATTACCACCATGCATTTCACTGCCAAGTCTTGAACCCAGGACCCTGTGCATTATAGTCAGGGCAACATACCACTATGCCAAATCAGCTGTTTCTTAAAACACAGGAAGACTGAAACTTAAATGCCTATCATTTACTGAATTCAGTTCTCACCATAGCTCTCAACCTCTTAGCACAAAACACCTGGACAAAGCCATTAATGGGGGAATATAGCCCCGAAACATATTCAGTGCATTCAATTCTCACCATAGCTCTCAACCTCTTAGCACAAAAAAACTGGACACAGCCAATAATGGGGGACTGCAGCTCCAAAAATAGGAACGAATTTCAAATACTGATCTTATACATTTAGAAATTTGCTAGAATAAAAGGTTTTGTGTTACCATGTACTTTCTGAAGAATATGAATTCTGAAATTCAAATGCCTGTCATTATTTAGTGAATTAAAAATCCAGAAAACTGCAGATTTTATGATGAACAGAACAGCACAAAAATATTAGGCTAAAATCTGAATAGTTTTCACAAGCGGTGGTGGAGAGGGAATTCAGGCTTTTGCTACCTGCACCCAAGGTACAGGGTTTGAGCCTGAGCTATTCTCTTGCCACTAGGGATATCTCCTTGGGTTTGAGCCTTTCCAGAGTTTCTCTCGAGCCACCAGGTATATTTAACTGGGACATTTTACACAGACACATACATACACACACCTCCTGCTCCACCTTGGTTTGGAGTCCATCCCAGTTGAAATTCCTGCAGCAGCTTGCTTCAAAGTCCCAGCCCAGTCTGCAGATGTTGCAGTCTGCTTTCATGTCTGTCTTTCTCACGATTGCTTCAAATTCCCAGCACCCCCCCCCCCAGTTTGCCTGTAAACGTTGCAGTCTGCTTCCAAGTTCCATCCGTCTTTCCCACAACAGCAGGCTCCATCCAGCAGATGTTGCAGTCCGATCCCCTTCCAGTCTATGCGGTTGTAACCGCCTAGACTTCTGGACATTTCTGTAAATCTGATGCCTTCTTCTAATCTGGACTGGTTAAACAGCAGTCTGGATTCCTGTACGCATGCGTGCAGAGTTCCGGGAATGCAGAGCACACGTGCGGATTTCCGGGGACTCACTATTCATTTTATTTTAATTTTGTTTTTACTTTTATTTTGTTTTTTATTTTGTTTCTTTTTACAGCTGGGGGGCTGCAGTCCAATAGCATGAGCCTCCCCTGCCTAACAATGCAAGACTTCACCATAAAAAAAGCTTCGATAATGTGCTCTTCATGCAAGAAGAGAAAACAGAACTCTGTACACAAGCAGATGACAAAAGTGGCAGATTCATCCACTGAAAAGCTGGAACTGACCATATGTAAATAAAATGTTAATGGCTGTGAATAAAAGTCACTCTAAGCAGGCTTGTGATCCAAATATTTTGACAAAATAGAAACCTTTGCAAATGTCTCATACAGCTGCAGAGCGTAATGTTAACCTTGTATTCTTTGACTGTAAAGTGGATAAGGTTCAAACTCATCAAGTTCAACTTCTCTATGTTCTCCACAGGAAATCAACACTAGTACAAATTCTACTTGCATGTGAGCAGTCATTTTTTTCTATGTGGTTTTTCCTTTTCTCCATGGCTATATGACTACGGAATTAGTATATATAAGCATGGGGTGTAGAGATGTGGAGAGGGTTGCTCTCTCCCCTTGCAAAAAATCACTTAAGCATTTTCTTAAGCTGAAACATTGGCTGGTTTGTTTTGTTAGACTGAAATGACACTCAATGAAATATAGTACAAAAACCTAGAACTGGGCATTGCATAAACTAAGAGACAAAACAACCAACGTGGTGATGAAAAAATGTTTCCTTCCCAATATAGCAAATATTCTGCATTTCTTTTCCTGTGAAATGGAAGGCAAATGATATGACAAATGTCTTTCTTTTTTTATTTCTTTAGTAGAACCGGAGTTCTGTAGTGTTCCATGCTGGACATAAACTGTAGCAATTGCTTGCCACAGTTTAAAAGGAAAGAAAAAAATACGATTTGTTTTCTTTCATCCCCCAGTAAAATGTGAGATAAGGAAGGTTGGGGGTAAGGCACATAAATAGGACCGGACTGGCTCCTACATTTCAGAAGCTCCAGGTATCCAATAGTGAATTTTTTTTAAACTGCCCCTCAATTGAGAAAGGGTGGGGGGGGTGTGACTGAGAAGCAAGACCTGGTTGGCTGGATTGTTCTTGTTTTTCAGGAGTATCACCAAATCACAGCCCCTTTTTTTTTTTTTTGGCTCTTGGTTTGGGTGTGCAAGGATTGGATAATGTACTACTGCAGGAGGTCAATTGGTTTCTTGAAGTTTTGCAGAACACCCCCAACATCTTTTTTTTTGCTCTTCACTTGAAGAGCTTAAGGGGTGGGCCGCTAGTTTTGGGACCGGTACAGGGAGTTAGCTGGCCCGTATATGCTTTTGCCTTAGTATGCTTCTTCATTTTTTACCTTAAACCATTCCTTACCAATGCCAAAAAAGATCAAATAACCCTTAAAATAATTTTGTGCTTTATTACCCTATCTGGCCCCTAGATTCACCAGTTTACATTTCTGATTTCTCTCTCTAAGTGAAAGGACATGCTTCCTCTCAACAAACTCATGCTATACCTTGAGCCATAGGTTCTACTCCAACCATGCCTCGCGAATTGCCAGTGATGTGGCACAAAGGGATAAAAGCCTTACTAGAACATAGTGGAGCCAGATTCAATTCATGGCACCAGCATCTGAGGTGTTGGCAAGGTGGTGGTGAGCATGCTTACTTTGTGGGTACAGGGTTTGTGTGACAGTTTGGGCATCCCTTGGGTTGATCCCTAGTGAAAGCTGACAACACAGAGAGTACTGTCCAAAGGGGATGCATTAGTCGAGTAGCTACAAAAGTGGCAGGATATGCCAGCATGTCCCACCCATGGATGGCCTATAACATACAAGTGCACACAAGGGGAAGAGAAGATGGGCATTGCAAAAATCACCTTTAGCAGCAATATGACAATGCTCCAGGTATCTTTACCAGACCCTGATTGTAATTAGTCTGTGGGAGGAAGGAGAGCTTAATAGACCTGATGGAAGATGAAGGGCCAGGAGGGCAGCCAATGAGAGAAGTAAAAAAAATATATAAAAAATATTACTGAGATGCATGAGCCAGGTTAAGTCACAACTGCTCTTGAAAGACGCTTCCCCACCCAGAATGAAATCCAGCATTTTGGTTTATTGTTAACTTGGTCCCAAAATCTAGGACGTTCTCTCTGTCTGTCTGTGTGTGTCTCTCTCTCAAACACAACAGACACACACACACATATACACACAATTTAATTCCTCAAAGTTCATTCCCTTTTATCATTCTATATCTTATTAATATCTGACTGGAAAGGAAAATCTGGACCAAGTAAAGTTTTACCATTAAACCGCTTCTTACAGCTTAACAGAGGCAAAAAAACTAGAGTTAGAGTGCAACTTAGATATATAACCTATATATAATGTCTGTAATTTGTACTTTCACAATGTATACACTGAAAAACACTGTTAACAGTATTTAAGTTAAGTCATTTTCTTCGTATTACATAGTATGACGTCACAGTTTACCAATTCAATATTTCATTACAAAGTTGCACATACTATTACTACACTGCAAAAATCGTCTGATGCTAGGTAGCAGATTAAACTAGTCTTCTGACCAGCATACCTTGTTGGTTAACAAATAAATTCTCATCTGGTATATTCAAAAGGGAAACCAGTGGATGACAAACTCCAGTTAAATCTCTTAGTTAATGAAGAAAGCATTTAAAATAATTATGTACGAGTAATCACAGATGATTCTGAGGAAGGGAATGTTTTCCTAAAGTGTTACAGTAACAGACCTGTGATCACAGCCAAAAACAACAATGCAACTACAGAAAAAGAAAACGAAAACGAGATAAAGAGGCAAGATCCATTTTGTTACAGGCAAGACCACATAGGGATGAACTTACTGAAGAGCTAACAGCAAGTTCTAAGATACCCATCCATATTGGAAAAAAACAGCAACCAGTCCGGGAAAGAACAAAAACTAGACTCAAAATCCCTAACTTTCTTTGTGCCTGACACTCTCAGAATGAAGGGGGAGCCAGAAACATGGCATGGTTGAAGCTTGAAACATGGCATGGTTGAAGCTTGACTACTCATCAATTCACAGAGCAACTATTCACCCACATGCTATAACATTATCATCAATCCATTTTTCCCCATTTTTCTACATGGCATCAGGGTGTCATGTAAATTGTTGCCATGTCTCACGATTAAATGCCAGTGTTGCAGGTCTTCTATCCAATAATTCATTCATCTCTTTTTGGAGCTACTTTGCCTTCTGCTCTGATGCCCTCATTTCGTCATCTGTACAGTGTGCATCTTACAACCCATTCAGGCACGTCATCTCCATCACCTCTAGCTTCCTCGACTGCTCTGCCTTCACTGACCATATCCAGTAGGACCGGTCTCACCACTGTTTTGTATACCTTACTTTCTGGCTTCTTTGGCATTGTGTCATACACCACTCCTGCCACTCTGTGCTAGTTGACTGCAGCCCTGCTGATTCTAGCTTTTTCTTCCTCATTTAGACTTCTCCACCACCACCCTTTCTAGACGCTTGATGTCATTGTTTTCCCCATTTGCTGTATTACACCTTTCTCATCTGTACTCAATTTCATCCCATATGACTTTAGTTTTGCATTCCATTCCCCTATCCTTTGCTGAGGTTCTTACTCTGGGCCTACCTGTTATGCCACATTGTCTGTATAGAGCAGCTTTCTTGACCTGTCCCTCCAACCCATTACAGGCTCACAGGTAGGTACTAGGCTATCTGCCCGAGGGCATTTATAAGCCTAGCCAGAGTGTGTCGGCTTTCGCTGCCCCATTGATTAATTAACTGATCCTCTGTCAAGCAGAGCCAATGAAGTGATCCCAGGGGTGTATTTTCTGTTACCCATCCACTCGTCAAGGTTTCTCTTGAGTGTTAGTGAGGGGCTCTGCCTAATGTAGTTTGGAATTTTGTTCCAAAGCATGGGGAGTGTCCGACAGGAATCTATCCCTCCAGCATGAATCTATCCCTCCAGCATATTCTATTTATCATTGTGGTGAGGTTCAGCTCACTACAGCATGTGGCTCACAGTGACTTGGATTTCTTTAGGTGGAGCATGTCCATCAATTCTGAGTTGGACATGGCTTTGTAAGTCAGGCAGAGATCACCTCTGAGTAAGCGATATGCTGCTGAGTACAGCCGGAGTTTTTTCAGTCGGGCTGCATAGGACATATGTTTGAGGCCAGTAATCCTCTTGGTGTGGTACTTTTGTGGTCTTTCCAGCTGTTGGAAGTGTCTCGTGAGGTACAAACCAAATGTAATCCACTTTGTTTGCTAATGTAATATATCACCAGTATGAACGGCAGTGGGCTCAGAGCTGAACCCTGATGCACAACCACTCCCACTGGGAACCCTGCTGTGAAACTGAACACTGTTCATATTTGAGTCATTGGATCCTTGTACACAGCCTGCACTAATTCTACAAATGTTTCTGGGACTACAAACAACTGCAGGACAGGCCAAACCCACTTTTTTAGGACACTGTCATATGTCTTCTCCAAATCTATAAATACCCAGTTGGACTCTTTCCTCACATCTAGCTTCTTTTCAAATATATGTCCCACTGCAAACATCTGGTGGGTTGTGCAGCATCCTGGTTTGAATATGAATGGCTCATCTTAACTTCTACTGTTCTTAATATCAATCACTCTCTCCAGAACTTTCATGCAGTGTGACAGGAGTTTGCTACTTCTTTACTACCCACAGCTGCGGATGTCCCCGTTGTTTTTACACACTAGCACTAGTATGTGTATTCTGCAGTCATCTGGGATATGCCTTTCTCTCCATACGTCGAGTACCCTCAGGAGCCATTTCTCCCCTATCTCACCCAACATCTTGATCATATCTGCTATGACTTCATCTGAGCCTTCTGCTTTCTCTGAATTAATTTTCCTTAGTACTGTTCTTACTTTTTCTAGGGTGGGTGCCTCCTCTTCATTCACTGTAGACCATGTCTGGGAGAGTACAGCTTCTGTAGGGTTTTCTTCATTCAGAAGCTGAAGAAAGTACTCCTCCCATCTGCCTTTGATTTCCGGTGATTTGGTGAGCAGGTCATTACTAGCATCCCATACAAAGGGTGTCTTACTATCTTTCTGTCTTTGCCTTGCAAACTGATACAATTTTGTTTGTGCCATCTACCAAGTCACTTTCCAAAAGCTGGCAGGGTGCTTCTGATGCCTTGTTTGTTGCTACTGCAACTCCTCACTTAGCTTCTTTCTTAGCCAACTAGTATTTCTTCTTTGCCTGGTCTTTAGCTTCTTTCTTAGCCAAGTAGTATTTCTTCTTTTCCTGGTCTGTCTTTTCTATCTCCCACTTTTTCTTGCACGTCTTTCTTTCTTTTGATGACTTCCTGGACTTTTGCATTCCACCACCATTTTCCTTATGTAACTTATTTTATACCTGGCTCAGCCACATACCTGTTCTGCAGTCCTCACAAATGCTGCTTTGAGGCACTGCCATTCGTCTTCAACTCTACCCATTTCATTTTCTTCCTGAGGTGCTAGATCCCCGAGTATTTTCTTGGAATCTTCTGCTTTCTTTTCAGTCAACTTCTAGGTCTTCAGCCTAGTTTCTGTAATCCTTATAGCCTTCTCTGATCACTGCTTACAGCTGACTGTGGCAACCAGTGGTTTATGCTGTGGGCTGACTTTTCATTGGATGACTTTGCAATTGCTGATTTTACCCCAATGCCCTTTCTTTACTATAAGGAAGTCTACTCGAGTTGCATGTCAGCCACTCTTGTATGCGATCTTGTGACTTTTTCTCTTATTGAACCATGTTTTGGCCACCATCAAGCTATTTGCCACACAGAAAACTAGAATGGCCCCTCTTCATTTATTCCTGCTGCCCCAACCAAGTGGACCAAGGCAGTCGTCCTATCCTGATATGTGCATTCAGGTCATCCATTATTAACACTAATTCATGTTTTCCTGCTTGACCTAGAAGGTCCTGCAACTGCTGTCTGAATGCACTCTCTTCCTCACTATCACAACCTTGCTATGGGACATAGGCTTACAGTGCCCTATCCTTATGCTGGGGTCTGATTGCCACAAGTCTATCATCAATACTGATGACATCCCTCACTGCCTTCCGAAGCCTCTCCCTCACCGAAATTCCCACACCATTTCTAGTTTGTCTTCTTCCTATGTAGAAGACTCTGGACCCCAAGCCAAATGGCTTTGCTACACTGCCTCCTCCTTAACATCATGTCATCCACTGCATCCTGTCAGTGAACCTACAGTCACAAGACTGGCAACTTGTTTAAAGGGCCAATGGAGAAGAGAAAAGGTGGATGATGGTCCCCGCCTCATGGGTACCTGGAAAGTATATGAATGTTTCTTTGGTATGGAACTCAACATCCACTTAAAAACTCTGATGTCCCCACTCTGGGCCACTAATCAAGGAGCCTGAATCTTCACCACTGACACTGGAGAGGGATGTTCACTTGGAACAGAAATAGATATACCCAGTATTTCCAGATCCAGCTCTCTGCATCAAGCACAGTTTGCCTTAAGAGCATACAGGGTTACACACACAGTCCGGGGTCTGGGTTTCCCTCTCTTGCTGTCCAGGAACCCAGTGAGACTCCCCACTGGTACAACTGTAGAGTTGAGTCCTCAACTGAATGTCAAAGCCAAGTCCTCCAGCACCCTCTCTATGAAACCAGTGCTTCAAGTCCATGTTCCAAGCAGATGGCACACACTCTGAGATTTGATATGCAGGCGCACACGCACACACACACACACACACACACACACACACACACACACACATACACACACACACACACACACACACACACACACACACACACACACACACACACACACGGGAAAGGCTGGTACAGATTTACTAGCTATGCTCCCTTCTGCCCAGACTATAAGGTAGTTACACCGCTACCAGACACTCGAAAGCCAGCTACTCTAAGGCTCTTGCAAGGGTACCCAACTATACTGAGTGACATTAATATTAATACAAGTGGTAGTTTGACCAACAGCAAGGCTTTCAGGAGCAGCCATAGCATATCCTCTAAAAAAAAGCCAAAATTAAAAAGTTTAAATATATTTTATAATAAATCCTAAAAAACATGAAAATACTAAATATCTATTTGCAGTAAACACCAGAGTTTCAGTCACAGGCAATATTAAAAATAACACAGGTGGACAGGGTCAACAGTTACAGAAAAACAATACTTAACTATCTTGCTTTATTTTCCAGACTGTTCTAAAGAATTATTACTCTCTGGTTACTTACTAGAGCAAGGCAAGATGAAGTAGGTCAGGGGGTCCTTCCTTATCACATTACAAACACAGACTGCTCTGAGACTTCAGTCTCACCTAGTATTAAAATATAATTGTTAGTGATGGACTACAGAATGACATCACTTACATCTGGTCATCTGACATCTGGTTCCCATGCTACCCCCCCACCTTATCTAGAAGCTGTCAGGATTTAGCAAATATGTGTCAACAACACACACACACACACACACACACACACACACACACACACACACACACACACACACACACACAGCCATGTTAAGATCTGCTACAGCTCCTGGAAGTCATAAAACTATTTCAAACCTCCACCCTTCCAGAGTACCAATTAGTTTACCCCAAAGACAATGGAGAAAGCTTCCTAGTACAGATTTTTTGTCTGTGGCTGCATTGAGAACTGTAAGATACAATCTTTATGGCCTAAATTAAGTAATTTAATTTATTACTATTTTTCAAATTCAGGTGGACTGAGATTAACTTCTTCTCTTCCAATGTTCTACGCTACAATATATACATTTCAACAGTTACAATAATACATGTACATGTCTTCCGTTGTCCAGCAGGACACACTGTTGATACATTTTTAACACAAGCAACTTTACAAATACATTTTCAGCACAAGCATCTGTAGAAATCAGTTTGATATTCAAATAAAATAAAACACTTTAAATGCCAGCTAGCTGTGCTGGCATATGTTACACATCAACTGCCCTACTTCTCCTGGCAAAACCTCATATTGTCACATCTCTGCCCCCATTGAAAAGACTCAAGCTAGTTTCTCAAGTGACCCTGGAGAAATGCTGTTCGAGAGGAATGAACCTGTCTGGGAACACATTAACCCATACCCCGTCTTGACAGCCCATCTGCATCTGCACTGCTGACTCCAACACGGGGCTGCACTATCATATATGCCTGCAATCCTAGGCTCCACCTTAGTAACCTGACATTTTGCCAGCTGGCTCGATGTAGCCATAGATCCCCCTCAGCCTCCTCTTTCCTCCTACTGCAAATATTTAGCACAAGGGTCTCCTTTTCATGGGAACGTTTCATCATGTTAACATGGTACAATCTGTGCCTCTGCTGCCTGCCTAGCAGTTCTACCATATAGTTAACATCACTGACCTTCCTTACCACTTTGAAAGGTCCCTCCTATGTTGCCTGCAGCTTACTGTGACTGACAGGAATAAGAACCATAATAACCTGCTGTCCCACAGCATACTCTCTGGCTCAAGCATTCCTCTCATACAAGACCTTTTTCTGCTGTTGGGCTCCTACCAGGTTCTCCTGGGACAAGCCCATGAGCCCCCTAAGCCTTGTCCTGAGGTTAAGGAAATATGCCACAACAGACTTCTTGTGGGAATCACACTCATCCTTCCACTCCATTAATCAAATCTAAAGGCCCCTCACCATATGCCCATACAGCAACTCAAAGAGTGAAAAATATGTGGATTCCTGGGGTACCTCTCTGTGTGCAAAGAGCAAATGGGGCAAATATTTGTCCCACATTCTTTTAGACTGGTCTGCAAATGCCCGTAGCATGGCCTTTAGTGTAGAGTTTAACATAAATCCACAAGCAGCTTCAGGGTAGAGGCACTTCACTGTGTAAACGCACAAACGCTAAATTCCTTTTCAGGTCACCAAAGTACCACCATGACTCGGAATAAAAGTTAAAAATTGTAGTTCCTTTATTAGATAGAGTAGTAAGCGCTTTCGGGTTTTAACCAAACCCTTCTTCAGACATATAGCCAATGGCAATTTTCAGAGTGTATTTAAATGAAACAAGGCACCAAAAAGGCTTCAGAACCACTTTTAAAATCTCAGTAAATACCATTGTTGCCCACTAGATGGTATCAAAGACAACATTTTCAATGGAAATTCACTGTGAAACCTCAGAAGGCTTCAGAACCACTTTTAAAATCTCAGTAAATGCCATTGTTGTCCACTAGATGGTATCAAAGAAACTTTTCAATGGAAATTCACTGTGAATGTTTTTTTTTTTTTCTCAAAAATTTTTTTTATTAATTATATGAATAGCAAGGCAATTAAAAGATTATACATAAATGAATGTTAAATAATTCAAGGTCTACTTTGTTTCTAAAATGTATACAAAAATACATAAAAAGGAATACATTCTGAAACAATTATCTACTGTGATATCCATTCACTCCCAAAACTGTTCAAATGCAAACTTGCTATTAATTACATATCTAGAAATTCATCAAATAAAATATAGAAATATAACTATACTAAAAAAAATACTCGTACATAAATTTTATGCCCAATTAATAAACTCTCTAACCTATATAAATACAATATACATGACTCAATTCGATTGATAATAAGAGCCATCAGTAGAATAAATATATATATAGGTTAGAGAGTTTATTAATTGGGCATAACATTTATTTATGAGTATTTTTCTTTAGTATAGTTATATTCATATATTTTATTTGATGAGTTTCTAGATATGTAATAGTAGGTTTGCATTTGAACAGTTTTGGGAGTGAATGGATATCACAGTAGATAATTGTTTCAGAATGTATTCCTTTTTATGTATTTTTATATACATTATAGAAACAAAGTAGACCTTGAATTATTTAACATTCACAGTGAATTTCCATTGAAAAGTTTGTCTGATACCATCTAGTGGGCAACAATTTACTGAGATTTTAAAAGTGGTTCTGAAGCCTTTTTGGCACCTTTTTTCATTTAAATACACTCTGAAAATTGTCATTAGCTGTATGTCTGAAGAAGGGTTTGGTTAAAACCCGAAAGCGCTTACTACTCTATCTAATAAAGGAACTACAATTTTTAACTTTTATTCTGAGTCGTGGTGGTACTTTGGTGATCTGAAAAGGAATTTAGCTTTTGTGCGTTTACATAGTGAAGTGCCTTTACCCTGAAGCTGCTTGTGGATTTATTTTGCTGTATATACTTTATTGGCAGCAAGAAGGGACATGACAGAAGGAATATCCATAGAACTTGACTACAATCCTAACTCCATGCACGAAGGTAATGAAAATTCTAATTCTAATACAACAGAAGCTTTTGTGAGACTGCTAAAAGCAGAAACAAATGCGCTTTTGAAGTTTCGGAAGAACGTACTGCTGAATGCGAGTGAAAGTGAACATTCTAATGAGTTTAACATTAATGTTCTACAACTAACCCATAAAATAGAGAACCTCTTGACTAAATAAAAATATATACAGTGGCAGCGCAAACACATGGAGGCATGCTTATGTTTTCATGTAATACCTAGAGGATTGAGAATTCTAAAGATGCCAACATACGGCACACTCTATCCTGAACTTTTAGCCGAATGGCAAAAATTGAACATAGACACTAGCTTCCAGTATATAAAATTACTTATTGAACAGTATATGCTGATTGAAAATAACTGCAGAAGAAATTACTAAAAAACAAAGTGAACTGTTAGCGCTTATAAACTAGAGAGATTTTGCAGTGTTTTATGAGGACATTCAAACACATACACTGATATTGGAGTGAAGGCTACTTCTAGATGAGAAAAAAGAAACTTGAGCGCGATTTAAAAGACTTTGAAATCGGAAATGTCTTCTCTTGGCCGAGGGAAGCAAGAGGGACAGGTCAATCTCAAACCAGAGATTATTCTCATCATTTTTCTCCTGCTCACCAATCACAAGTCTCAGAAAGGGGACACACCTCCAATCAACCCACTGATATACAAGAAATAGAAATGAAAAAGAAATAAGATCTAAAATTGCAAACAGTAATAGTAATAAATCACAGAATGAACAGCAGACAAATTCACTAATATCTGCTGAAGAGCAAAGTGGTCCTAATGTGAATACTTTACATGTACTGAAACCACAATCAGAAGAACTAAGTGAATTTAATAATTCAACACTGAATAGTGATACCACAGTCCAGATGGATGTACACCGGAACACACTGCTCGTACACCAGGATGAGAAACAGATGTTTAATAGATCCACACAAATAAAACGGAACAGGTTTAGCGCTTTCAACCGTAATACACAGTCTTCCTCAGAACAATGGATTAAAACATAGTGAACCATTTTATATCTTTCTTGATGGAATAATTGGATGACATATCTACTTCAATAACCCGCCAAAATATTTAAAGACATATTAATCCAAAACAACAGACGTTGTATGTGTATTTCTATATAAAACCAAATTCATGAAATGTCATTCAAAGAACTATGAATAAATATATAATAAATACTATATATATCAATTAGTAAAAACATTTGTGCAACAATACTAAAATGCCAGAAACAGATGTATAAAAGTATGATTCAATATAATATACAATCATGTAAAACATAAAACATAGATTAGAACTTGGACATGATAAACTATAAAAAACTAGAAAAACTGACTGACTGAACAACCAATAATTCCTATAGGGGATGACAGATAATCGTCACGAATACAATAAAAAAGGTTTTATGCTAATAAAGTCATTCAAACCCGGTTTACGGGTTGAATCAGTCAATATCTGCCATCTACTTTCTTTGAGGGCCAGGTCATTTTTCCAGTTTCCTCCGAAGGGAGAAATATACACCTGATCAATAATACAAAAGTGGAAGCTGTGATCACTACCTTTATCTGCAATATGCCTATACAAGGCATTTTTATTATCACACTTTTGTATCCTATAGTGATGTTCGTACAGCCGTTTCTTCAGCTGCCTCTCTGTTTTACCTATATAATGGGCATTGCATAATTTACAAAGCGCCACATAAACCACACCCTTAGTTTCACAATTTCCCTTCAGACTTTTAATGTAGGTGCCATTGATGTCATTCAGCCTGAAGCCCTTATCCAGGTTAATATATCTACATTGTTTGCCCCTACCACACTTGGTTGTTCCTCTATTATCATCTCTAGACCTGTTACCCCTGTTTAAACTGTCCCTTTCCAACAGATTTTTTACATTAGGGGCAGTCTTGTATACATATTTGGGGACTTTACCTAAAATCTCATCAGAATCAAGGGCTGCCAGCAATTCCCAATGTCTGGCAAGAATGTCAGTAATAATATGAGTAAAAGGTGTATATGTAAGAACGCATACTCTTCCCTTTAATACATTCACATTGTTATTCCCCTTCGTCATGTTGTAATTTCCCAAAATGGGGATATATTTCAATCCCCATTGGCTCTGTACTTGATTGGTCACCTCCGTTACCATCCTACCAGGATATCCACGGTCCAAAAATAGCTTCTTGAGTGTAGTAAGTTCTGTCATCATGATGTCCCTGGTAGAGGACATCCTGGCTACTCTAATGCTTTGGCCTTTTAGGATGTTCTTAAAGACGTGAGGTGGATGATTGCTAGTGTAGTGAATGTAGTCGTTCGAAAAAGTGGGCTTCCTATAAACTCTAGAAATAAAACCCTCAGAATTGTGACTAATGAGTGTGTCTAAATAGGATATTTCTTCACAATGGTGGCTGTGGGTGAAAGTTAAGAAGTCTGTGGTTGAATTGAGGTAATTCATGAATTCATCTAACCTAGCCACCGAAGCATTCCAAAGGATGAAGATGTCGTCAAGGTATCTTACATAATACGTAATGTCTGAATCAAACTGGCTATTGAACACAAATCTCGATTCCCATTCTAGCATGACAAGGTTAGCGTACATGGGGGCGCAAGCCGCCCCCATGGCAACTCCCCTTGTCTGCCTGAAGAATTCTCCCTGGAATGCCACAAAATTGTAGTCCAAAACTAATCCCATCATATCGCAGATCAAGTTGATCTTATCCCAAGTAAAGCCTGAATGTTTACGTAGGCTACTGGCAAAAAATTCCAATCCTTGCTCTTTGGGGATACTAGAAAACAAATCTTTGATGTCAATAGTAAGATATGTATTGTGTGCCTTCCATTTGTCTCTAGTTAGCTCACCCAAAAATCTCCACGAATCTTTCATTATGTGAGGGATGGAATCATAAATGTTCTTCAGCCATCGGTCAATCAGCTGACCTATCTTGAAGGTCTTTGATCTGGATCCTGATACGATAGGCCGAAACGGGGGGTGCTCTAAAGATTTATGGATCTTAGGTATCCCTACCATCTTGGCCAGGATGGGATGGTCTGTCTTTAAAAAGGTGTAGGTGTCATTGGTTATCCTGTTATCGATCAAATATTCCTCCAAACACAAGTCAATCCTTTTATGTCCAATAGAAATTTGGTTCAGAGATATACTCTCAGTTACCCGACTCGTGTAGGAGGTTGTGAATAACATCATTATACTCAATAGTGTAAAAAACGACAGCCCCACCTCCCTTGTCGGGCTTCATAATTCTAATATCTCTATTACACATGAACTTTTTTAGACATTCCCTCTCAATCGGTGTAAGATTGTCATCATATGTAATCCTATCCTTTTTGATGTTCCTATGTAAATGGTAAATATCATTACATACCATTTTTTCATAGTTGAATATAGTAGGATTACTTACTGGTATGTAAGTACTTGTTTTCTTTAAGTCTGTACCCATTATGCCAATCACATTGCTAGCCTGATTAGAGTTGATGTCAGCTTGTTTGTCGAATAAAACTGCAAGATTAAGCCTTCTACAATACAACTTCACCTCCTTGATGTTATCTACAAGATTCATCCCAGTCATGGGAATGAACTTCATTCCCTTACTCAATAATTTGACAAAATCAGTTTCAATTACAATATCTGTGTAGTTGTATACTTTGTACCCTTCACTCACAATAATAGTTGGACGTTGATTATCTAAACTAATGGAGGTACCTGAATTGTCAGAAGTACTCCCCACCCAGATATTTATTGTTTGTGGTTAAACTGTCCTCCACACTGGCTTTATTTAAAGTACTTTCGTGGTTAGAAGAAAATTGAGTTGAAAATAAACCATGGGTCGATCTCTCATACGAGTATTGGGGGAACCCAAATGTGGTAGGGGAATGGTTCACCTGTTTGTTCATCAGGACCACTGTTGGTGTCCCACTGATGAAAGCCTTCCCCCCTACAAAAATGTCTGGCTGCTTGGCCTGTTTCTTCTTTAATACCTCTGATAATTTCTCGCTGGAAAAAATCTCCCCCCCTGAAAATTTTCTTCTCTAAATCCACTTTTGGACGGTTTCCTCCTGGTACGTTGCATGTACTGATTGTTGTCCACATTCCTATTGGCCGGCCAAATGTAAGCTCTATTGTTCTTATAAGAATCTAAATCACGTAAGATTTTATTGTGTTTCCTCTCAACAATACCTGACATTTTATGATCTGCCACAGTGTATTGTTTCTTATATAATTCCCTCCAATAGTCAAAGTCAGGATGATTAATGATGGTTGAATTCATACTCTCCACTTCCTTAGTTAATCTAACAAGCTTTGCATCATTGTATTTGATCAACAATTTGATAAAAGCAGCACCAAAACCGTCAAATAATTCATTAAATTCATGAATGGTGTCTGTCCCATAGTCTATACCCAAAGGAAGTTTAAAAAATCTTAAACCCTTGGGTACAACTTTGTGTTCAAGACATTTGGCTAAATAACTACAGTCAACCTTCGTGTTTTTAATAGCCACTAGTTTACGTCCAAATTCATAAATCAAATCTCTCACAGATATCTCTGTCTCATTACCTTTACTAAATTTGGTTTTGGATTTACTTGTATATTCCCCTTCCTTATCAAAAAAGTCAAAATTGTCATCTAGAAACTGTTCCATTAATACATTTTTGCTCCCTTCATCATGTGAACATTCATGATTGTTACATAAACTCGTCTTGTGTACATAACCCATATTGTCTAGTTTGCTATAAACATTATTACAACACACACTAGATGGGTTGTGTAAATCAGTCTGAGTTGTGATACCTTTCAAAACGTGAGTGTTCTTAGTTTTTCCATGTCCATATGTCTTAGCCACACAAGAATCCTTAGGTCGAGCTCCAGCATTTTGTTTCTCACGTCGTGCCTTACTGACGCTAAAATCAAAAGTGAAGTCATGTTCGGAAGCGTTCTGCAGCCGTTCATTGGTAAAATGTTCATCTTCCTGGATAAATAAATCCAAGCCCATGTCGTATGCAGTTTTGTTTCTATTTGGCAAGTCAATATTAGAAATACCACGATTGCGGTTGTCATCCGAGACACCATCCGTGTCTCTCAGCTCTCTCGGAAACCCACAGTCCGGGGTGCGTAAAGCGTTCACCACGTGTTGCTCTGAAGATGACGCTACCATCCCATCGTTGCGTTTCCTGCATTCCGGTCTATCCGGACTACTTGTCTCGGCGGCATCCCTTTGCAAGCCTTCCGTCTCACTACTAGGTCTATCTTTGCTATTAAGGGTGGTTACTAGACCAGTAACCAATTCCATGAGTCGATGTACTTCATTTTGTAGGGCGGACAAATCTGCTCTTAAAGTAACCACATCTTCCTTGCACAATGAAGCAGTGCCGAGTTCCACTGAAACATCCATCACATGAACAAAACCGAAGAACAGTAAAAAGCACCAGCAACTAAATACCACAGTCCAGATGGATGTACACCGGAACACACTGCTCGTACACCAGGATGAGAAACAGATGTTTAATAGATCCACACAAATAAAACGGAACAGGTTTAGCGCTTTCAACCGTAATACACAGTCTTCTTCAGAACAATGGATTAAAACATAGTGAACCATTTTATATCTTTCTTGATGGAATAATTGGATGACATATCTACTTCAATAACCCGCCAAAATATTAAAAACATATTAATCCAAAACAGACGTTGTATGTGTAGATAGTGTAGTGAAGTAGATATGTCATCCAATTATTCCATCAAGAAAGATATAAAATGGTTCACTATGTTTTAATCCATTGTTCTGAGGAAGACTGTGTATTACGGTTGAAAGCGCTAAACCTGTTCCGTTTTATTTGTGTGGATCTATTAAACATCTGTTTCTCATCCTGGTGTACGAGCAGTGTGTTCCGGTGTACATCCATCTGGACTGTGGTATTTAGTTGCTGGTGCTTTTTACTGAATAGTGATGTTAGAAGGAAGCCGACGACAAGTCATACTGAACAACCGGCTTTAAACTTGACAATTCATCAATTTCCCTTACCTATTCGAGAACAGAAAAAATGGACTCCCAACAGAAATAGCAGGAAGCGGAAAATAACAGGAGACTCCATATTAACTCAGAACAAAATACAGAGACAAGTGAGTCTGAGTTAATTATTAACTTATCTCATTATGAACTTGGAACTTTTGAAAAATCCCTTTTAAATAAAGGGCTGTTCTTTATACCTGATTAAAAAACTGATATAACTGAATTTGTCCTGGATATAAAAATGTTTGTTAGAAATATAGCATTGAAAATGTTATTTAAAGATAAACAAGAAACTGAGCAATTTATTTTTAAGAAACCTAGTGTGCTCATACCCCATTTGCATCCCCTATTAGAAACATTTGAACAAGCATGTGAAAGGGACCTCATGCACATGTACAACCAAACAAAAGGTAATCAGAGTTATTATAATCTAAATCAAGGGGAGCATGAAGCATTAATTAATTTAAGTAATAATAATGAGATCATAATAAGGCCAGCTGATAAAGGTGGGGCGGTTGCTATATTAGATCGACTGTATTATGAAGGAGTTATGCAGACAATGCTTGATGAGGATGTAACATATCGACTGATTAATTCTATGCAGCTCAATAAGATTATTAGTAATATGCATTGTAATTTATACGACCTGTTAATATGCAATATTATTGATCCTGACCTATATAAATATTTTTGGTTGAACTACCAACAGTTCCAACATTCAGAGAGCTCCCGAAAGTTCATAAAATTCATCAGAATCCCAAAATGAGACCGATTGTCTCTAGTAGAGGGTGGTTGACAGAACCACTCTCTATTTATGTTGAAAAACAACTCAAAGGGATAGTTCAAACTACAGATACTATAATTAGAGATACTCAAGACTTTTTGGAAACACTTTTCATATGTATGAACAAATAGTGATGAGTCATCTGAAATATGGTTAGTAACCTTAGATGTGAAGTAATTGTTCACTTCAACACCCAACATAGAAGGAATGGATTTGAGACAATTGCTACATATAAGAAATGTCAACAAAGATGAAGTGTTAAAATACATGCTATTGCTTGAATTAATCTTGGAAAATAATGTTTTTGTGTATGCTGATAAATATTATTTACAGACCAAAGGCGTAGCGATGAGAACACCATGTGCTAACTCGTACGCCAATCTGGTCATGACCCAATGGGAAAAGACATACATCATCTATACAAACCATGCTAGAAACATCAAATATTATAAAAGGTTTGTGGATGATGTCTTTTTCCTATGGGAAGGGACGGAGTCAGATTTAAGTCAGTTTTTACAATATTTAAACAAAACTACTACATTTTGAGATTTGAGGGCAAATGGTCAAGAGATGGTGTAGAATTTTTTGATGTACTAATAACCAAGGGAGAAAACATGATCTCGGCATCATTGTATAGGAAGAAGTCTAGAAAAAACTGTCTGCTTCATCGCACCAGTATGCATCCTACACATGTATATCAAAATATGGTTATTAATTAAGGATGGAGACTATCCAAATTAACTAGTGATGATAATAAATGTCAATTAACTTTAGATACTCTGAAAGAAGAATTTAATATGAGAGGATATTCCAATAAAGAAAGTGGGGTCATTAATGATTTAAAGATAATAGACAGGGAAAAGAAAGGAAGACCTTATTTTAGAGAAAAGAATATTGATGAAACAGAAGTAGTATTAGCTATGGGAAATACCAAGTTAAATAACATACAAGTCAGGTTGAATATACAATACTCAAATAATAACAGTATATGCAATATTATTAATGGAAACTGGGGTATACTAACAACTAATGATGAAATTCGATCTATAGTTGGTTCTAAACCTAAGTATGGATACCGTAATAATAAGTCTCTAAAACGACTACTTTGTTATGAACAAGGAAAGGTCAACAGAATTGTGTCAAAAAGACAGGGGACATACCCCTGTAGCACTTGCAATCAATGCTCGTATATACAAGGATGCAATGTATTTATACATCCTGATAGTAATAGAACGTATACCTTTACACACTATGCTGACTGTAGGTCTAGAGATCTCATATACTTAGCTAAATGTAAGAAATGTACTAGTTTCTATATAGGAAAAACTAATAGAACCTTGAGAGAGAGTGATGGAACATGTTTACGCTATAAACCGTGAGGATGAAACTAATGCATTAGCGAAACATGTTTTAAATCATGGTTTGAATCATAAGTTTAACTTTATGGTTGTTGAGCTGATTGAGGGAAACAAGAGATTAGGTAATATAAAGAACTATACAGAAAAACTAAGACTGTTCTCTGTTGCATACCGCTTTCTCAGAGGCGATCTCTGTCTAACGTACAGAGCCATGTCCAACCCAGAATTGTTGAACATGCTCCATCTTAGCAAAACCAAATCTACTCGAGCTACACGCTCTAGGGATATAAACCTCAACACAACAATGAATAGAACATGCTGGAGGGATAGATTCCCTTCCCAGAGACTTCCCTTACTACGGAACAGGGTCCCGATCTACACAAGACAAAGCCCCTCACTATCACTCTTCAAGAGGAACCTTGATAAGTGGATGGGTAACAGAAAGTTCACACCGGGGGTCACACCAACAGCACTACTAGATAGGGGCCAAGGGTAATAGCTGCTAGTACAAGGGTCTAGGGAACTACTAAAGGGGCGGTGAATACCCACAACGTGGCTGGGCTAATATGCCTTCAGGCAGATAGCCCAGTACCAACCTATGAAAATATAAAACAAGAAACAAAATGGATAATAAGAATGCAGTCAGATAGAGGTAGTGGTATAAATGATAGAATTTCGATTAAGCCATTCCTCAAAGATATTGAAACATCATATATAGATAGATTGTAGTTTATTTATGTACTTTAAGTAATCAGCAAATTTATTGTTATATGTTTATATTAAATTGTACTTTTATATGTTTTGATATATATGTGTTTATTCATATACACTTTGTGCATTCATGCACATGTATATATGATTTGATTATGTTTATGAATGCAAGCCTAATTACAATGCTTTTAAATGTTTTTTTAGATGTTTAGAATTTTTCTATATATACATATACATACATATGTATATAAATATTTGTATTCTACTGGTGGCTCTTATTATCAATCAAATTGAGTCATGTATATTGTATTTATATAGGTTAGAGAGTTTATTCATTGGGCATAAAATTTATGTATGAGTATTTTTCTTTAGTATAGTTATATTCATATATTTTATTTGAGGAGTTTCTAGATATGTAATTAATAGCAAGTTTGCATTTGAACAGTTCTGGAAGTGAATGGATATCACAGCAGATAATTGTTTCAGAATGTATTCCTTTTTATGTGTTTTTATATACATTTTAGAAATAAAGTAGACCTAGAATTATTTAACATTCACAGTGAATTTCCATTGAAAAGTTTGTCTGACACCATCTAGTGGACAACAAGGGTATTTACTGAAATTTTAAAAGTGGTTCTGAAGCCTTCTGAGGTTTCACAGTGAATTTCCACTGAAAAGTTTGTCTTTGATGCCATCTAGTGGGCAATAATGGTATTTACTGAGATTTTAAAAGTGGTTCTGAAGCCTTTTTGGCGCCTTTTTTCATTTAAATACACACTGTAAATTGTCATTAGCTATATGTCTGAAGAAGGGTTTGGTTAAAACCCGAAAGTGCTTACTACTCTATCTAATAAAGGAACTACAATTTTTAACTTTTATACAGAGTCGTGGTGGTACTTTGGTGACGTGAAAAGGAATGTAGAGTTTAACATCTCCATAATACCATTAGTGGGGTGTTTTTTAGGTGCTCTACTCCACAGCACTTCCACAGACAAGTCAGCAAGTCTGACATGAAATTGGCACCTTTGTCAGTCAGCACTTCTCTTGGGAAATCTACCCTGCTGAAAATCTCTAACAAAGCATTTGCCACATTCTCTGCCTCAATGGGGGACAGAGTCACCGCCTCAGGATATCTACTAGCATAACCTACTACCACCAAGATATACTTCTTCCCTGTGGAACTTGAGATAGTCAGAGACACCACAATATCTATAGCTACCCTCTGAAATGGCTCCTTGATCACAGGCAACGCATCAAAAGAGCCATGACCTTGTCTCTTGCCTTGCCTACTTTTTGGCACTGCTTACAGGTCCTGCAGTACCTGGTTACATCCCTTGCAATCTCAGGCCATTAAAAGTTCTGTACAATATGTCTCTTGGTATGCTTTATGCTAATATGACCTGCAAAAGGAATGCCATGGACTATGGCTAGAAGTGCCAGACGGTAGGTTCTAGAAACTACCAACTGTTGTATTACCTCAACCTCTAGCCCTCCCATCAGGGGTCTACTCTCTGTACAATAACATTTTGTTCCAGTATACAGACTCTCTTTTTACTTGAGGATCAGGCGCCTCCTTAGCTACCTTCCTCAAGCCTCTTAGTGTAGGGTCTGAGAGCTGAGCCTGTCTAAACTCTAACTTTGTGACTCATCCCAGCTCCACTTGAACAGGAAGTCTGGTATCTTCTCTGTCACTGATGCCTCACTGTCACCCTGGGTACTACCACTAACCTCTGTCCCTGCAGTCACTCTGTCCAAAGGAACATCAGTACTTACCAGTAGCTGTGGCTCACCTTCAGGCTCACTACTGCAGGGTAGCTCCCTCCCTAAAATAGCCACCTCACCAGCCCTAGCTTCAGATATGGGGTCTGTGTCTTGGTCTCTCCCAGGCTACCAGACACACATGCCTGTCTCCAAGCCTGACTGCATGTAACTGCATGCACACAAGGTACTGCATCATCAAAATCATTCCTTATCAGGACATCTACAGGGATATCCTCAAACACACCTACTTGCATGCTTCCTCTTCTACCCTTCCCAGTCAAGGTGAACCCTGGACAAAGGCATTTGGAATGGCATTCCTCCTAAAGCTCTGACTGGAGTGGACTGCCCAAGTAAGTACTACTCCTCTTTAACCACTACATGCTTCACAATGGTTATGTCAGAGGGTGTGTCTCTCTTAGCAGTGGCCTGTTTTCCATCCACTACGATAGGATACAACCTCTGGTGATAGTCTGGCACACCTGTTGTCTCTAGACAACTTACCACTGGCATACTGTTATTCCCACTTGCTGTCTCCCCCAATTTTTGTTCCCTACCCTGCCTCCAACATCTATATGGCCCCACTGGTTACATTTAAAACATTTAACCTTTGATCCTGGCCATGTACCTGAACCAGTGGCTTCCCCTGTTACCGGTGGACTCGGTTGGGATGGTTTAGACTGTCCACCATGGGTTCCCCTTATATCCATGTGCAGCACTGGGTCTCCACTTCCTTTTAACACAAGCCACTTTACAAATACATTTTTAACACAAGCACCTGTACAAATCAGTTCTTCACATAACATAAAATGCTTTACTAAATTCCAGCTAGCTGTGCTGGCATATGTTACACATTCACTGCCCTACTTCTCATGGCACAGCTGGCAATAACTCACATTGTCACAAAGGCTATAAGGCAGAAATCTAGCCATGGCATGAAGAGCAAAAAGAGGACTCTTACTGAGTACACCCCATTAAACCAGCTGCATAGGATAACATTGTGGGCAAAGCAGCATGCCTGGCACATGAGGGTAATGAGAAATCCAGCAAACGGGGAAAACAGAAATGAAGCAAATCCATTTCATGAAATAACTGCAACAGGCTTACTAAAATATGATCTGGTATTGTTATTGCTGAACTACAAATAATTTATGCAATGTCATCATTAAAATTTGAAAATATAAAAAAAAATATATAACAAAACTGAAATTAGAGTAGTCTCTCACAGTTCAGTCCACTGCCAGGTGTCTAAATTAAGATAATGCAGATCACTCATTCTGGATTCCTAAGAAAGAAAAAGAGGTAAAAAAAGAATGCAGTTTGAAACAAACATTTAACAGCTCCCTTTCAGAATACAATTACAAGACAATTATAAAATAAGCCGTCTTACCCGATATCTTCCCCCAAAGACAAAACCTCGGTTTCCAAGCGTGGCACATGCATGAGCAGCACGAGGAGAGGGTGTCTTACCCTGATGAGACAGGAAGAGTTACAAAATTATCACACAATGGCATTAATTATTCTTACCAAAACATACCACTAAAACATGCACACATTTCAATTACAACATAAGATTATGGAAGCAGAAAAGGTATAATGTGCCCTTGACCAGACAGCTATAAAAGGGCTAACATTTCTTAACTAGTGTAGCAAATATTCTTTAATCTGCTGCACATCTGAGTGTGCCATCCTTCAGATAAAATGTTAAACCTAGGTCCCATCTTGCTTGAATTGCTGGTAGTTCAGGTAGATGTAAAGTATCCCACAGCACCTAGCAAAAACAGTAGGCGTCCTTTATTTATATATAAAAAAATAACTCTTACTTACAACATATTTGCATACTTATAAATGCCGGATGCAGTGGTGCACAGGTTAGCGCTGCCACCTCACAGTAAGAGGTTGTCCAGTTCGATTCTCGGCTGGGGTGCCTTCTGTGCTGCGTCTGCATGTCCTCCCTGCAGAAGTGTGGGTTTTCTCCGGCTGCTCCAGTTTCCTCCCACATCTCAAAGACATGCTGTAGGTGGACTGGACACTCTAAATTGGCCCTTGGTGTAAGTGTATGCCTTCTGTGGAAGATTGAGCACCGAGCTGGCAACTCGACATTGTAAAACTCCACTCCTAATCATTCTGCAGACAGTTGTTCCACTGTGGTAACCCCTAACCCCCTAAAAGCCAAAAGAAGAAAATTTACATACTTACAAACATTTACAAATGTACAAATATATTTGCACATATTCAGAATTCTCCTTACAATCATATTAAATTTTCATTCCTATTGCATTTCCACTCCTCCTTCTGTAACCACCTGATTTTACTTAATTGCTAAAATACATTTACCATTAAACAATTTAATTTACTGTTTCAATCCATAAGATAAAAAATAATTTATCTATTCTTTTAACATAGTCTTTACTGCTATGCTCATAATATCCATATTTAATCATATGCATGTTTATTTTAGCATCTTCTTTTATATCCTCTTTATATAGTTTTCCCCAAAACTTTTTTACTCTTTTACATTTCAAAAACACATGTTCAGTAATTTCTTCTTCTTAACAACTTAAACATATTCTATCATTTTTCTTTTTATATAGCATATTTCCTTTTACTGGTAATTTATCTATTATCAATCTCCACAAAAAGTCTTGACATTCTAATTTCTGATTACACCATTTGTTTCATATTTTTACAAATTAAATTTTTTCAACTGTTAGATTTTCCCATGATTTTACAAAGTAATGTTTTATTGTTACATTCTTAAGCATTCTTTTATTTCTTTTTCTACATCACCAATTTTTATTTTCCACAAAAAATATTTTTTCTTGGTAACATTTTATTTCTTCATTTTATACAGTTTTTCTATTTTACTGTTTTTATCATACCCCAAACATTATCATGTTTATAATTATACAATATTACTACAAATCTCTCATTATTTTCATTTACCCACTTTAACACTTCGCACAAACTTAATGAAGTAGCATATACCACTGGGTTAATTAACCCTAAACCTCCTTCCTCTTTACACTGGGTTTAACCTATACACATGAAAATATCTACAATAATTTCTTTTAAAATACGGTTGGCAACATAAATACACTAAGTGTGCTGTTTTTCTTTTCAATACAAATTTTATCAAATCAGACTTTTTTTCTGAATGATAACTTACATGTTCTCCAAAAAAGACAATTTTGTTTTATTTGTTCTACAGTTTCCACCCACTGAACTCTCCTTACATCTTTATTCACAAATTTTATACCCAACACAGAAATTTCACTCATTGTAAAATATATACAACCTACCATTACTACATCACCTAAACGTTTACGTTTCTCATTATTTAAAGCCATTCCTATGACCTCTACACACTAATTTGTACTAAGTATTACTTTTATCTAGATTTTGTTTGTTGCAACTATTATAATGGCATCCACATATGTTAACAGGACTGGAATTCTTAACCCTTCAGGTGTTTTCAGGTGTTAAATACTCCGCCTCTTTCATTTTGTATTTTACATGCTATTACATTCATAACTAATGCAAAGAGTATACTACTCATTGGGCATTCCTATCTTATCTTACACCACTCTTCATATGTACCTCTTGGCTTAACCAGCCATTTAAAAGTATTTTTATTTTATTATTACTAAACACAGATATACATAATTTCCTAACTTTTTCACTTGTATTATATTCTTTATTACCCACAAGATTTCATGTCCAATTGTATTAAATGCCTTATTAAGGTCTCTTACCATGATTTTTGCATTACATTTTCTATTCATATTATTATCAGCAATTTCTATAACTATTAATTCTCGACAACCCTTCTCCATTCTACTATATATATTTACATATTTTCTATTTTAGTTTCAAATATCCTTTGTATTTTTTTCATAACGATCTTATAATCATTATTAAATACTATCGGTTTCCATTTAATTGTCTTCTGTCTTCATTCTTTCATATGAATTTAAATATTCCACTACATAATTCTTTATACATAAAACCTTTATTCACATTCACAGAAAACATTCATCCAAAATCTTTAAAAAAAATTGACAATCCCTTTATTTTTATACATTTTCATACCCTGTTCCATCTAGTTCTGCAGCAGAATCTATTTTTACCTGCCCAAATACTTTATCTACCTCATATAAATATATTTCATTTTCCAGTTCCTTATTTTACCCTACCGTTATCCTTTACTAACCTGCTCAAGTAACTCGCTACCTCTTTTTTTCTGGAAAAAATATCTTTGCTTATATAACAATCCTTGTAATTTTCTTGATGTCTTTCATATAATTATTTTTCTTTGCCAATGTACTTTCTATGATCATGTTCTAAATACTCCAATGCATTGTTATATGTTTTTATATTTTGTGTACTTTTCTCACATCATATTGCCAATGTAAAAAAACATTTTTATATTTTTCCTTAAATATCATCCACCATTCAGATGATTTTTTATAAAATGTTCTCATAATATGATCTTTCCATAACTGTTTTACTAATCCCTTTCTTCCTTCCTTGTTTTCTGACTAATCCTTTTAATTCCTTTACCTATTTTATATACTTCTTGTTTTACTTTATCTCAAGACATATTACAAGATGATCAGAAAATCTTGTTTCAACTACATCCCTTTCTCCTATATCTAACTTTCTGATACTATAAAATAATCTATTTCAAGTATTTACGTACTCATTTTGTAAGTCCATAAATTTTTGTCCTAAAGTTTTAACTTGCATCTTACAATTTTGAACATTTTTCTTGTATCATTTCCTTTCTTTTTACACTTGCCTCTTAAAGCACAATTAAAATCTCCCATTATTATAATATTCATATTTATCACTACATAAAGTCTGATTAAATAAGCTTTCCCCTTCCTTACAATTAGTATAAGCATATAATCTTGTAATTCTATACACTTGTTCTTTCTATTTTAAATTTATAAAGATTAATCTTCCCATTTTGCTACAGTTGCATCTAATATCTTCACTGTACTTCTACAGAATATGGTTATCCCAGAACAGCTTTCATTTCCCAAATTCCAGATTATCTTTTCTCCTCATAGTTTCTTGGTATGTAATCTTTCATCACTTGTTAAAAACTGTGTGTCCTCCAATATAATTACATCTACATTACATGTAGCACATCACTCCAAAATCCCTACTCTTTTTATTATATTCTTAATACTACTGACATTTACAGAAAGCACTCTAACATTTTCATTTTTCTATTCTCTTCAGACTCGTAGTTTCATAAATTCACAACTGATTACTAGGCTAGCTGCCTCAATGGGCCTTTCCAAGCCTAACCATTTTCTCTCCCAAAGGTGAGAATCAAACAATATACATTGTATCTGTGAGTCAAACACCTTAAGCAGTACACCAACCCCAACCATCAACTATGTATATTCGTTTTCATCCATTTCCTTTCTTTTTGATTTTGCACTTTTCCTTTTAATTTTTCTTTCGTTTACTCTTTTAGCAATACAATTTGTTTTGCCATCTCCCAATTTGTGTTCTTCATTACTTATTTCAGAGCCTTCTTCTACGTCCACTTTATTTTTTTCTCATATAATTTTTCTTCTATTTCTACTACTTTTAACATTTCTTCTTTGTTCATTTTCTTATTTCTTTTTCCTTACTCTTATTTTAATGTTTACAATCCATAAATAAATGGCCTGTTTTGTTACATTTAGAACATTTCAATTTACATTTTTTTGCATCATGTCCCATTTCCCCACAAATATAACATTTTCTTTTACCACAGTTGTTTATCAAATGTCCTTTTCCACAAAACAAAATAAAACAAGCAAACAAAAAAAAAACATGTTTTGGGTTGTCCCCAGTATTTCACGACACCCATATTCCCCTTCATATTTATCATGTTCGGTATATGCATAATTTTTTCTCTTTCTAGTTTTGACACAATATTACAATCCCATCCATAAACCCCTTTTAGGATAAACATTTGCAATGTCCAGTACCTCTTTACATAACGTTTTCAAATGTCCTTTCAAAGTCTCTCTTCCCACCTCTGTTTGAAATTCTACATGAATGTTCTTGTTTCCCTGTTGAATGCTTTTATCATGGGTTACAATCTATTTTTCCTATTGTCCAAGAGAATTTTCCATTGAAAAACAGTCTCAAATATAATGTCACAAAAATTATTAGTAAGAATAAAAGCTCTCATCTCTTGTGCTTTTACACTCAAAGGAAATATTAAATTGCCTCACACTTTAAACCTGTCCATTTCTTTGTCTTCTTTACTGTGAATCCTTACCACATACTTCAGTTTTTTCATTTTCTTCTGCCTTTTTCTTTTCTGCTACTCTGCTTTTGCCTTCTTTGACTACCCTGGCATATGTTTTGTTTTCTATCTCACCACTATTGTTCAGGATGATCTGTGCATCCTCTTTTTGTACTTTCTCCATAATGCCCCCCCCCCAGGAAATACTTCCTTTATTTTCTGGCTCACTCTGCATCACTATTTCTTAACATAAACCATCCTGCAACCCTACTATAGGGTTGTAACTACACATCCATCTCTTGCCAGCACATCTCCAAACAGATTTCTGTGAACATCTCTCAGAAGCCTGCATACATTCTCTGGTCTCAGTACTGGCTTTCTCCTCCATTTCTCTTGCCACTCCGTTATCTCCTTCTCTCTCCATCTGTCTCCTTGTTTCTCCAAGCCACGTCTGCGCCTTGAGTGGAAACAGGAAGTGCTCATACCAAATGGGTCCCACTTGTAACAAGTAGGGGAAGTACTCCAATGCCCTGACCAAATGTCTCCTGGTTGTATACCACCTCGGATCTCTCCTGAAAACATGCTACTAGCCTACTGGGACTAATCTGGTCAACAAAGGATGGATAAATAAATGAAAAAATAACTAAATTTTTACTAACATCGATGAGGTGACACACCTTGAAATTATATAAAAAGAAAAAATACTGTTTAAAGAACACAGATTCTTTCCTCTTCTTTCGGCTTTTTCCCAGTTAGGGGTCGGCACAGTGGATCATTTGTCCATTCATGATTGGCAGTGGAGTTTTACAGTGTTGAGTTGCCAGCCTGGTGCCCAACCTGCCACAGAAGGCACACACACGCATGCACTCACGCCTAGGGCCAATTTAGTGTGTCCAATCCACCTACAACATGTCTTTGGGATGTGGGAGGAAACCATAGCACCCAGAAGGAAACCCATGCGCCCACAGGGAGGACATGCAGACTCTGCACAGAAGGCACCCCAGCAGAGGATCGAACCAGAGAACCTCTTGCTGTGAGGCGGCAACGTTAACCGCTGCACCACCGCAGTCACCCCTGTTTAAAGAGCACAGATTAAAATATCCAAATGATTTTCTCAACAGTAGCAGTGCCAGCCACTTGTCAATAATCTTCAAATTTTCATCAACCACCAAAACACGTTAACTTTTTCAGTGGCTCTGAAAATGCAAGACAATTTTCACGCAATCCTCTAATCTATCCCAATTAGAAAACTACATAATCTCAAGAAAAGTACAGTTATGTAACTTACCACAATGGTAGATACTCTAATTGATCACTGTTGTAGTAGCCAAACTGTGGGTTATATGCTCTCCTATAATATGACTTTTGGCCAAGCTTTCAAAGCTTTATAGAACTTTACACATGCCCACACTGCCACTGGCTCAGAGTCATTTAACAGGCAGTTTTGGATACCAAAAGCTTCAGAGTTTTCTTGTCCCATGAAAGGCTACAGCCCTGAGAGAAAAATATGCTAGGATAACAGCAACCAAATGCAAAGGAAAAATATTAGGATAAGACCAATCAAATATGAACCAATGCTCCTTCATGAGGCTGATGCATTAGCTATACCAATATGGATCCAAAAAGTGACTCGAAAATCCAACAGTCAGACTGGAAAGATGGAATTTAAAGGATCCTGGTATCTCCCAGTGTGGATGATGGTCCCAGTACTGGTCTGCTCACCCCACATCCCTAAGGAATGAGAGAGTCATACTGCTCTTGCCAGAGAGAATGAAAGGGCCAGTAGGGTGGCCAGGAAACAAAGACTGATGGTCAGGTGAAGAACAAAGAACATAAAACGAGTAACACTATTCACACATATAAACATCACCTTGCAATAACAAGCTTGTTATACCTAGATACTTACATATCAGGCAAGCTATAAAAAGGTTATTTTGTTTTAAATTTCAGGGTTTAATCAGCACGGACTATCACTGCTAAGAGAAATGTTACAGCAGCCTATAACTACTGTATTGAGTCATGCAGATGATACTCCTCCGCTTAGCTTAGCACCATGCTCTATAAATGTATGTTAATAAAGCTGTAATTGGCAGCTAGGATCTTAAGAGTATCAGAGAAATAAAGGGGTTATGGAATGTATTTTAGATGGGTAAGTATGTAGTTGATCAGTGCAGTCAATTTGAAATTAGGACCCAGTGAATGTCTAAGGGACAGCAGGTTAAGTAAAAACATATTCAACAAGTTTAGAAATGTGTGCTACAAGTTAAGATTTTTTTTCTAGGAACAAAAAACAGTCCAGAGGAAAAAAGGTTGTTCCATTATTAAACAATGTAATTCCCAGACTGATGGATAAAGAGGGTAGTTTTAAAATTCTACTGAGCAACCTCTTGAAGTTGTCCACAGAATCTGCTTGTCTGGAATAATAATTATTTCCATTTGTTTACCAAACAAAAATCAGACTGGGCAAACTAACCCCCTTTTTGCAGAGACCTGAAATGAAAAGCTCCGTAAGAAATAATAACATAGTACATATGCAATATACAGATTTCTTGAGTAATATTTTGCAACATTACATACAAAGCACCAGAAGAACTACTTCCAGTCGTACTTATACAACATGCAGAATGCTCAGGTAGCAGCATTATACAAGAAATGAGGGTGAATAATGCAAACAATTATGTAATAAGTATATTTTGCAGCAACATAATCAGCACTGGGTGCAGTTAAGAAGTATTGCATTGGGTCAGATATAATTATATGCATTTTGTCTTAAGAAGAGTAGAATACAGAAAAATAAGAGAACAGAAAGTCACTAACATGTATGTGCACATAGAAGTAGTTTAGGAATAATTTAGCCTGGTGAATAACAGGGCCATAGACAAAATTGAAGAACAAACACTTTTAATTTATCTTTGAAGATGTGCATTGTTGAGTCTGATCAGAGGACAAACTGATCTCTAGGGCTTTAAGATACAATTAGAGTAAACAGTGTCTTGCTTGGTTGCGAGCTTTTAGAGATGTTTTTTAGCAGAGAGCTCCTCTCTACTGGTAGAATGGAGTTGTACAGTATACTGCTTAAGGCAGAGAAAAACAAATCTCTGCGCAAACTGAAGTTGAGAGTAGGTGAGGTAGCTCAAATCACAACAGGTACATGAAAGCAACACAGTGATGTGTACAGTATGGCTTGCTGGAAGTAAACTTGACTTTTATTATAGCATTGCTCTAGTTTGTCAGGATGGACTGCAGGTTTTTGAAAATAGGAAAGTAAAAGTATATGTGGCAAGTAGGTGGATGTTAACATTATTCAGCTGTTTTCAGTAAGATATTGTCTTTGTATAGCAGATCTAACTTCTAATGTGTTTTATGACTGTTTGTTGGATGTGGAGGCTGAATGTCATGTTGTCGTCTGCTATAACCCCAACTAATTTAATCTTGGACACTACCTCAATATTTGTGCTCTCTGCACAGGTGATTTGAATATTAGCTTTGCATTTGGTATGAGACTTAGGAGTGAAAAGGAGATGTTTCTATGTTGTCAACTGAGTGAAAACTACATCTGAAAGGAAAGGGTTGGGTAGGGGATACTACTAGAATACAAGATGAAATCAGTGGAATTGTTTTCCACAGCTGCAGCTACTAGACCATTATCTAAAAGGAAGCAATACATGATAAAGCTTCTTACTTAGTAAACATTTACCTAATGAACTGCTGTTTTCTATAAAATTGTCTCCTGCTATCTAAGAAGATGCTGAAGAAGAGTTCGTTTATTTATTTAATATTAAGCAGGTAAACCTGTTAGGCAAAAGTGTTTCTTTTCCAGGGATATCCAGCAGCATGTAACATCTGCTCAACTGTCCTACTTCTGCCCCACCAAGTTAGTCAGTTACATCAACTGGCTTCACAAATAATTAACCAAAGGTGCTGGAGCCACTCAAATTTTGAGCTTAGAGATAATATACCTAATGGTAAAACAAAAGCAGCACTTTCACTCCATTCTGGAGTTGCAGTGGTTGTTTCATTCCAATTTTTCACATAAAATTTGATTTTATGTGAAAAAAACAGGACTTGGGGGGGGGGGGGGTTCAAGTCATGGCCAATGCTGTCCCGTCTCCTGTAGGCATAATTAAGTTATGTCCTGTTGGGGCTGTAAGCTTCATGTCTTAGCTTCTGCCTAGTGCAACAAAAAACTGAAGTCATAACACTGATTAAAAAAAAATGACATTTTGCGGTTATACCCATTTCCCTAACAGAAAGTAACACTAAAAGGCAAGGGGAAATGGGTATATATATATTTTTTTAACATCTGCTCATTAACATTGAGATTTCACCAAGAATATATGTTAACCATATGTTAAGCATTATGAACACAAAGTGAAACACTGGGTATCTAGACAACGCTAATGCAGCACCAGCACAGAAGTTTGCAAAGTAAGACTTTTCAATTGCACATGATCTTTAAGTATATTCTTGATAAGCCTCAGTTTTAAACCATGTATTTTTTCATAAATCTAGGCAAACTGGTGAAAATCTGATAGCTGTATTTGTGACATCAGAAAAACACAGCATAAATAAGCCTGTTTTAGCAGATGCAGGCATATTTTTTTTAGCTTATTTAGTTACTATCTTGTAACTAAACGAAAATAAAATACTGATAACCTATCGTTGTGAAATAAACAATTAAGAGGTCTGATACACAAATCGGGGAAGTAGACTTCTTAGTCCACAGCTGTCTGTAAACTTTGATTCCCAATCAAAAGGAACAGATTCCAAATCAAAAGGAAGATATACCAGAGACAGGGTTTCCTTTTGGTTATGGCTGCAACAAAACATAATAGTAACAAGGTCAGCCTTAAGAATGTTATACAAATCTGATTCATATCTGACAGCACTGTACAGCAGATTTTTTCGGATGCAGCAGCCAATTTATATTGGTACTGACCACTTTCATTAGAGAGGTACTAGAGTTCTGAAATAATATTCACCATAGCTGTTTTAAAGCATCTAGCAAAGCGTTCAAAAATAAAAGGGATATGCTGGAGGCAGACATCAGTTTTCTAGTCTGATCTCAAGAGCAGTTAAATACCCCTGGGGTAACGTTACATACCATGGCCATCTCCGGAAAGTTCAAAGGATGTTACCAACAGGCATTCTTGTTTGCCATCTAAGACCTATTGGAGTATAACTTTCTGCACCAAATACCTTTTGCCATACCAGGCATGAACTACTAGGTTCATAGGTTGGTACTAGGCTATCGGCCCTAGGGGCTATACAAGCCTAGCCATAACAATTCCCTGGATATTTCTCCCCACAATATTTACTTCCCTGGACCCCTGTATAGTAGGGAGACTGACGTGATCCCTGGGGTGAATTTCCCATCTCCCATCCAATCGTCAAGGTTCCTTTTGAAGATGGCCAAGGAGGCACTCTTGCTTGACATGTATGGGCAGTCTATTCTACAACATAGGGAGTCTCTGGGTCAGGAACCTATCTGTCCAGCATGTTTTGTTCATTGTGACGACAAGGTTTAGATCCCTGGAGCGTGTGGCTCTGAGGGATTGGGATTTCTTTAAGTGGAGCATATCCAGTAACTCAGGGTTTGACATGGCCTTGTATGTTAAGCAAAGATCGCTTCTGAGTAGACAATATGCCATAGAGTATAGCTGGAATTTTTTTTTAGACTGTCAGCATAGGACATCTGTTTTAGGCCTGTGATTCTTTTAGTGAGGTATTTCTGCGGCCTTTCCAGCTGTTGCAGATGTCTTGTGAGGTACATACCAAATGGGGCGTTGTACTCTATAATGGGTCTAATGAGGGATGAGCACAGTGGGACAATGACTACTTATAAAATAAACTACTAAGGGAAAATCACAAATTATTAACCCGCCAAACTCTACCCTCATGAAAAAGTTTTAGTTACAGACTACTACAGAACCTACTTATACATAAATGGAAAGCACCAGCCACACTCATTAGCAGTACTGAGGGAAGGAGGGGAGGAGGCCCTGCTACAGCAATGATACTTCTGTTCACAAATCAGTGGTTATTCTCAAATAATGGTACTATGTTCATCAGAAGGAAATCTGTTTATAACATGAATGGAAGAGTACCAAGCAGTGTTGTGTCCTGACCCTGAGAAATTAATGGTAGAGGATTGCAGTGTGTTGTAGCAGATATGTACAAAAGACAGCCATATGTATAGACTGTAATACTTAAAGAATGCATGAATAAAGGACAGTTGCAGCTATACATCACTATAAGAAGGGAAACTTTTGAAACAGAACTGTGGCAGCATATATTCTAGTGGTTTGATCCGTCCAGTCAGGACCTTGCTGTATTTGGCAAAAGGATACAGTGTTACAGTTAGTCAACCAACTTATCTGAATATTTCATGTTTCTCAAAAATGTGCAACCTCAGATATGGTACAGTTCTAAAAGAGGGTATGGGAGTTAAAACCACACCTTTGGGAGGAAGTAAAGGAGGTGTCCCTGCAA